>NC_050192.1:15671769-15891769 GCF_008315115.2 Sander lucioperca | reverse complement strand
AAGTTTGACTAATTACACCAACTCATTTCGAATTAGATTAATTCCGACACCTGTAAATTTTTCGATAGAATCAAATGGATGGGTATAAAAAGGCATGCCAGCCCAATGCGTAATGACGCACAATGGCTGATTTCGCACTGTTGGAAAATGTGGCAAATAGGATTCGGAGGGACTGAATTTTCAGACAGCAAGAAGACGATCGGCTCAGAACCGGTGTTACAAAGAAATCTGTGACTGTCAGAATGTGTTACTGTAGCGCCGTCTACCTGCCGTAAATCATTGTGTGACTTTGCGGGAAAAATTAGACCCGGGCAGATCTTGTTTGCTGTTACAGGTCATTTAAGATCATCAGATGGAAAATGTGTTTCAGAAACATTTAAAAGTTACATATTGTCACTTTAAGTGTTTACTATATTTAGAATATTTTCACAACTTTACATGCCGTGAGACAGCCCTTCAGACAAGGAACTGGAGCTGTTATATCCATCTATGCTCTCTTCAAAGCCACCAGACTCTTTTGTCAAAAACACTAATTTTACTTTGCAGAACATGGAGTTGCTAGTCTACAGCTGCCTCAATTGGTAAGTTTGTTGGTGTTATTGTCTGACTTTGGGAGTTTTAAAGGAATAGTTTGGATTCACCAAAGTCACACAATAACAGTTCCCAGAACTATCCCTAATGTCACACCCTTGATGTGTCGAAAGGTGTTGGAAGTACACGGTAGACATTCTTTCATCAGCCCAAAATGAGGAAGTGTATGACATATTTGGAGATGATCTTACAGGGTTTGATCTTAACACAGTATATCCTATGCATTCATGTGTGTGCACACAAGATTTTGTGTTTGTCTGCTTGTGTATATGATATCTGACAGCACAGAGCCTGGCCTCACCTCCTTTTGGTCCTCTGACAACAACAAGCTGTCATCATATTCATATTCTACTGCTGTTCTCTGCACCCCTCCCTTTACACAGTGGATCAGTATGTAATCCCTTTATTGTTACTGAGGTTTGGCACTGACAATGCGTTAGAGGACAAGCCGGCGCAAGCTTAAGGAAATGCTTGCTTACCGTAGGTGTCCCCACACTAGTCATGTAGTTTTTATGTCATTCCTGTTTTGCTTGTACATATTGCATTCCAAGTAGCATGCAACGTGGGTGCAAGAGAGGGACAACGATTTAACTGAGGGTGTGAAACTGATAAAATGGTTTATGTTGTAGGGTGATGCAATCTAATATTTAATGATGTTTAGCTCCATGTTGGATATCAGCTGCATATGTGTCAGTGTGTGCAAGTGTTGCAGAGCAATACATCAAAAATATTTAATTATTATCAAGAAAGGTGGATGCCCTACCATGGACAGGATAGCATTTGGTCAGTCAACCACACCAACACATATCCAGAACATTTATTTATTTTGTAATTAGCTTTAGAGGCCCTACTTTTTACTCCTATCCAAGCCACAGGTAAATACATATATTAAATGTAATGAAAGGGGCTGTATTGCTGCCAGTAATGCAGTATAAACCACAGTTTACCCAATCTCCAGCTGTTGTTTGGCAGTGTTTACTTCTCTGCATCTCTCTCCCTCCCTCTGCAGCCGTCTCTCATTGTACAGACAGGGCTGTGCATTGAGCACCCGCTTTAGATTACAAAGCAAAGATGTGCCTGGGTACACATGGCAGTGAGCTGTCAAACAAGACGTGTGGATTTCTCCCAGGCACAATGGGTTTGTTAAGCCAAGGCTTAGGCAAACAGATGGAGAAGAAAGGACAGCAAAGGTGGAAGGTATAACAGGAGAACAGGGGTGCAATGATACTGCTTAGATTTCTACATATGGGTTCATGGGTTGGCACCATGAACCCATATGCAGCAGCATGGCTCTAGGGATGGCAATATCGATCAGTTTTTCCACCACTTTGGTCCGGACTGAAATATCTCAGCAAATATTGGATAAATTGCCATAACATTTTGTATAGACATGATGCCCAGAATTTGTGATCCCCTTACGTTTCCTCCAGTGCCACCAGGAGGTTGATGTTTTTTTTAGTCGAATGTCTGAGGAGCTGTTGGATGGTTTGACATGACATTTGGTACAGATATTCAGGATCAATTGTAAACACTTACTTAACTTCATCTGGCGCCATCATCAGATTCAAATTTCAATTTGCCTAATACTTTGGTTTAAGACTGCATACCTGCAAAACGAATGACATTCCCCATCAGCCTCAGCTGTACTTTGTGTTTAATGCTGCTAATTGGCAAATGTTAGAATGCTAACATGCTAAACTAAGATGGTGACAGTGGTGATATTATATATTATATATTACTACCGTAAAACGCATAAGCAAGTTAGCATTGTCATTGTGAGCATGCTGATGTTTGCATCAGCTTTGTTTTGCTTCTTCACTTGTCATATGTGGATTTTGCTATGGGATTTTATTACAGAGAAAATTCTGTGATGCTGATACCCTATTTCAGCCTGATTTTCAAACCTTCCTGTATCTCTATAAGTGAATCCCTGACTGTAATGCGTTGGATCTGCTTGGATCTGGATCTAGCTCTGCAATATGGGAAAGCAAATATCTAAACCCCCTCCTGGCCAAAGGAGATATCCAGGCTTAGAGGGCCTGATACAGTACTATTCACTAAACAGTGATTTGGAGGAAGGGGAGATGCTCTCAGCTGAAGACATGAAAGGGGAGAGAGAGATGGGGGAATGACATACAGCAAAGGGCTGCAGGTCGGAGTCGAACCTGGGCCAGCTGTGTAGAGGAGTAAACCTCTATACATGGGCGACAGCTCTACCAACTGAGCTATCTGGGAGCCCATATGCCATGATTTAGTCAAGATTGTCCACCAAGATGGGAGCATGCATTGTGTATAAGAGTGACTCAGGCATTATGTGGACATAGGATTTACTCTCGGCTCAGAGGCCATGTCATCTCAGTGATTAGATTTTGTTAGTGTGTAGCGAATCTGTGTGCAAACAAAACATTCCTGCCTAGGATACCCTGTCTTGTTCTCTGGTCAGCAGGTTAAGTGGATTTGGTTGAATGGTGCTCTGATTCAACCAAATCCACTTAAATGGCAAAAGGTAAAATCCACTAATGTTGTCTAAACATAAGCATCAAGACCAGAGTGATATTCACCGCTCATATTAATTCCTCTTGGCATTTCAGGCACTTGTGTGCCCATTTGATTTTAGGGGGAAAATAAAATTTTTGGCCAAAAAAAATGGAAAATACAAGATGAAGAATTTTTTTAAGCACACTGCATGCTTTTCTGGTATCAGCTGGGATTCACTTTTTCTGTCTTTCTCAGTGCTGAGATGATTCCCAAATTATTCTTCACATCTTAAGGTTATTTTATAGAAAATGTTAAATTTGTATGTCCCCTTCTATCTACCTATCATATTTCTCCTAATATCCCTGCTTGTTTTGTCTAATCTATTTCATTTTCGATACACTAAATTGGAAAATGATGTTGGCATGTGACGAAGAAAAATAATCCATTCTACTCCTACATTACTTATTCAATTGCATTATTTCTGATTTCGTTGGCATTGAACCTGTGACCATGCAGGTAAGATGCTGGCGTCTCAAAACACCTAACAAACCCTGCATACTCCAGAACAAATAACTTAAGGACAGCTGCAAAGTTTAACAGCTTAAAATGTAGGTTAAACACACAGAGAAGGAGCTGCACATAGAGGGAAGTGTGGAATGCTTGCAGCCCATGAAACACGTGGAGTCCAGAAATAGAGCAACTTTTGTTTGGGTAGGTGCAAAGACGTTTTACCATAATTACTGATTACCTAGACTGTATTGACTACTAATGATAACTACACTCCACTCAAAGACTACATATATAAAAAGATAAATATAATCAGCTAGCACTTAAAGTCCTTTGATTTTCTCATGAAAATTGTGACTATGGTGTTTAATGTTTGACTTACTGGATCTTTATTACTGGCAAAGTCTCCTTGTTTGATTCCTAACTCCAGTGTAAACAGACCTGCTCTTGTCACAGCGATCACTGGGGGGAATTTTGGTGTAGCCCTGTTGAACATTGACTCAACAAATGGAAGTCTTTATGGCAGGTTATAATAGGGCGCTTGATACCACTTTGAGGAAGGTCAATGGCCAGGTTTAAACTGAAGTGTGCAGTGCCAGCTGTAATACCTCCACTCGATGGTACAGTAATTGCAGACCAGGGAACTCATCTAGATGAACAAACATTAGCCTCAGAAGGTTATAAGGACGTTTGAATTAAGTGAAAGTTGTCTGATGCAAAAGGACAACATTTGTAGCGCTGGTTGACAACCACAGTTACAGTAAGCAGAATTTAAGGTGCAGACCATCAACCCAGTGCATGCTGGGACCCTGGACTGGGTCGCACCAACTACACTAGCTTGTGTGTGTGTCTAAAGTCCTTCCTATGTTCTTAGTAACCATGAGCTAATTACAGATGATGGATTTACTAAATCGGGTTGCACCATTAAAACTTAAATGTTTTATTAATAATAATAATAATAATAATAATGTATACTTTATCAATCCCGCAAGGGGAAATTACAATGTTTTCAATCTGTTATTACACACATTACACACAGGCCTTAATTACACACACACATGCTCAGTACCTATACATGCACTAATGGAGAGATGTCAGAGTGAGGTAGATACGACTTTAGCTATGTGTAAATTAGTTGCTATCACCTATGTAAATAGAGTCACAAGCTGGAGCATAACGTCCATAAATAACAGATTTAGGTAACCAAGTCATACATCATTACTTTTCACAGTCCTTTGCAAATGTATGCATTAAGTTGTTTTATTTATATATCCTAAGAAGAAATACAGTATGTCTTTCCGAGTTAGTTGTATTTGTGCAGTTTAGAATGAGTGGGGAATTCTGTCAATTATGCTAACGTTAGCAACAGTCATTTGGTCTGACTTCATTTGCTTGTTTTGTAATTTAAAGTATAAGTATAATGTGTTATTTTGGTAAAGTTTACTTTAAGTCTTGCTATTTAACATAATTTTGATGAAGTGTTAGGACAGACGTGCCAACTACATTCCATATTTTACCTCTTTTACTCTTCACTCCAAACGGGCACTAACAAGCTAGCTTAACTTTAATTTTGTCAGTTAGCTAGGCAACAGTTACACCTGGCAGTGGTTGTAAACAATGTAACAACTAATCTCTGGTCTACATAAGAACTACTTTGTGTGGTATAAACTGTTGTATTTTAGAGATGCGTACATTTTCATTACTAATTAAACAGTAACTAGGCTAGTTTGAGCGTATAGAGAGTTAGTGCAACCAACTCCTGATTTGGAGTATCCAGTTAGAAAAAAATAATTTATGGATGTAGTGCAGAAATACTCACGGTTGTCCATTTTTAATTTTTTGTATTTATTTATTGTGAGAAGTTTATACCCCGTACTGAATGTTTGGAGAAAATTCCACCTCTTTCTGTCTCAAAACTTACAGTTTTGAAATAAACCAAGCAGAAAACAAGACCCTAAAGAGGGGTCTTGTGGGACCTTAAAAACATGACATTTAGTGATTTTTTTTCTGGAAGCTCACAGGCAAAAAAACCCTTTCATGAATGAGAAAGAGTGAGTAAACTCCTTCCTGGGGGACATACTGTATTAAATAACATTCAACCCCTTGTAGTGTCTGCTTGTAAGAAAGAGCCTCCTAATTATCTCTGACTGAAAACCCACGTGTGTGACCTGCTCTTGTCAGGGCACAGACCTGACTGTTGCTCCCTCAACATGTGCATGATCCTGATAAGGAGTGCAGACTGGGAAGACAGCTGCTCCACACTTTTTTTTTGTAGCTACCAAAGGCAAATTATTTACTGGAGGGATATATAGGCTTAAATAGAACTGAACATCTGTTAACGTGACTTTCTAAAAAATATTTTCCTTTTTAATGTTTTGACCTTTTGTGTTGATTTCATTTATTTTATAAAAATATATATATATATATCTCTATATATATATATATATATATATATATATATATATATAGATAGATATATAGATAGATAGATAGATAGATAGATAGATAGATATATATATATATATATATATATATATATATATATATATATATATATATATATATATATATATATATATATATATATATCTTTTTTTTGTTTTTTTAAGTATGTATTACTCTGTTATTCCTCACGTTTTAAGACATAAACCAAAGGCTGTTTTGCGTGGAATTATGACAAAGCTCTTAAACTCATTCACTTCTGCGTGTTGACTTACCTGTTTCAGCACTGTTACTGATGCCAGAGGTTTGTTTTCTGCTCCTCTCAATTTCCTTCCACGCCAAGACACTGCGGTTTAGAGCAACTTCTACCTGCCTGTGCTTGTGAAAAAGAGTCGCAGATAGTAATATGGCTTGTGTTTCCATTATATCGCTCAGACTTGTCGTTATTACGCCGTCGTCCGATAATTATCATTTCAACTTTGTTACGGACTGCCAGCTAAACGCTGTCCGGCTTATGAAGTGTGTCGGTCGCGGTCGCTCGGCCCGTGCTGTCAGGAGAAGAGGGGACTTAAAACGAAGATCGTGTATGAGAAGGATGGTTCACTCAATATTAAAAATTAAACTTTCCATACTATGCTGCCCTACAAACATACTGGAATTAACACACGACATTGCCTGCGTTTATTGACCACAGCAGGCCTATATTATGCAACTTATTTTAGCCTGACTTGTGTTTTTTTTGACAGTTCATCAAAATCTTAAAAGCGTATTAGCCTAAGTGGTGTCTAAACGGTGCAATTCAACCAATAATGCCATTTTCATTAGGACCATAACTATGTAATACTTAAACAAAATCACAGATGTGTAAGATTTGATTGATTAGCAGTGACTGATGCCACTTCATCCAGGGCATGTAGGCCTACTTCTTTTTTTCAAAGCTGCTTTATACAGCCTGTATTCTGTTATGGAACTCTTTTATCATAACTAAAAACTGATTGTAAAAAGAGTAACATTTGAATTTTTGGTTTATGTGTAATTTAAAAAAGAAAAATAACTACATCTTAAACCTTTGAACACAACATATCTGCAGAAGTAAGACAACTTTTACACTAACACCAATTACCATAGTCTCGCATTGCCTACGCCTTGCCAACCCGATCTCCAAAGCATACATGACGTTTGCAGTACTGCGAAATAGTGAAAGAGTGAGAGCTCGTATCTTTCATTCTCTCTGCTTCAACCCCGTGGAACAAACACTTCATCAGCACGTTGCGTAAACACATAGCTCTCTAATTCATGACTCAGCAGTGAGGTGCTCCATAACCTCCAGACAGCGATGAAGCAAACACTAGCATTAACTAAAATGATGACTATGCTTATGTGGGATATAGCCCTCCCCAACATCCTTACCTCTGCTTTTAGCGGAAGGGCGAAGTGGAAACGCAGCTGATTTTAAAATAATAATTATGTCACAATACAGATTTTTTTTTATGCTGTCTCTCTCCACTTACAGTATTTGTCTTGTTTTTTTTGTTTTGTTTTTTTCTGTGTGACCGAGAGTGAGATAAATTAATAAGAAGGGAATTCGAGGAGATATTGTCCAAGTAAATTGGTTCTATTGAATTAAAGAAATAATATTTCTGCATTATAATTTCTAAAAACGACTATACCTATGATATATATTTTGTTGAGTCATGTACTTACAATATCCCAAATGTTTCCAACAATGTTTAAACCCAAAGAAATCTGTCATTTTAATTCAATGACGGTCGCCTAGTCAATGGCGTCATATAACCTTACTCTAACATCCATTAAAACACGGGAAATACCAGATGGTCACAGTCGTAAATCATACAATCTCAAGAAATCATACTCATTAGCAGTAATGCAGCATTTTTTTCTGCCGCACAGCACAATGTTTTCATTGATTACATGCCACTTTGCAACACAGTGATAGTAAATACCTAATTTATTGACATGATATTTCCATATGGATCCAGATTACAGTACTACAATGTGCTACGTTGGCTTGGTGGATAAAACGTACCGTAACGTTATAAGGTTACAACAACGTTCAACACGCTCAAAAAGCTATTTTTTGTATGATTGTTTTGACCACGCTAAACAGCGCTGTGCTAACCACGATTAAATTCACCACGTAATCTTAGCTGTATAGATAGACAACTAATCTAATGCTAAGTTAACCAGCTAGGACATCCCAGTCCGTCTGCCTCACTCTACGCCACTAAGAGACTTCAGTCGGGATGAGAGCAGCTAACGACACTAACGGCAATAACAGAAAGTTTAATGATCCGTCGGGGAACTGACTATCAGACCCCAGGCGCTGGCACCTGCGTCGGGCCGAAATCGAGCCACAACAGCAGCCATCCAGACGTCTCCGGATATCAGAAATCATTTAAAAAATTTGGTTTGTGCAATATGGCAGGCCTACTTGGTTCTTTTGGGGAATGATTGTAAAGATTTACAAAGAATATGTTAACGGCATTTACTATCGAACTGGGATGTTTTTGGGACCGGAGAGGATTGCAATGGACGAAGTACACACGGCGATATACTGGTAAGAGCAAATTACATTTAACCATGTATCCAGCAGCTAGTTGGAATTGCTCTTTACTGTAGCCTATTGTGTGAACAGTTAACTTCATCTAATATTGTAGACTATGTGGCGTTTTCCTTTGCGAGGTGCAAATGTTCCTCCAAAACCCGTTCCTACCTGAGACTATTTTGCAGAGCCAGCGTCGCTGCATCTTAGCGCCGCCCAAGATGATTTGTGGTTGGTTTAAGAAAAGCAAAAAACCCAGAGCGTTTTTTTTCTCCTGTGCCAGAATGTATGTGTGGTGTAGCCAGACCTTATTCCACAGTGCTGTGGAGATAGGTCCGGCAATGCTAGACTAGTGTAGCCTACTTTCAACCTTTTACATGATTTTTCCTCAATCTACAGTACTGGGCTTATGCACATCCCAATAAATATGACCTTGTAAGATGAACTAAACTAAATAGATAAATAACATATTATGGCCTACCTGCCCAGAACAGATTAAAAAATAACTTTTATTCAACCATTAATAAAGCAGACTACTGTTTGTCCTTTGTAGAAAACAGTACAATCAGTTACTGTACATCTCTATTCTCTCAGTGCAACACAAAACATTATGTTCATGTTGCAAGTCATTTTTTTGCCATTAACGGGATAAACATGAACTGATTTAACTCTGTTAGTCCTCACCTACTAAAAGGAAACTTTGACATGTGCCTTAATACAGGAATGTGTTTTTATGCGCCTGTAAAAACATTGGCACCCCAGTGAGCAATGCTGAAAAAAACTGTCCCATGGTTGAACCTAATTGCTGACCCCTGGTGTATCGTGTCAAGAGACAGATATCGATTTAGGGTCAGAGTCTCTTTATAACTAAGCTACAGTATTTTACCACTACACTGTAACGTTCATTATGCTATAGTTAGACATATTAATATTAATATGATGATCTAGTTCATGAACTCTCACAGCTCAGGGAGTGTGCAAATTGATGAATTAGCTTGCTGATGCTTTTATGGTTAGTTACATAGCAATGAAAACCTGCAGTCAGTAATAATCATTGCATCCATTAATACAAACAATATATTTCCAGAAAAAAAAAATCTATAAACCTCCCAACTTATAATCTTGTGTCTGAATAATAATATTGTATGAATACATAAACAATTCTAAACAATAGTAAACCTTACTAAACTATAAATGCATCAGCTTCTACTGTACCTATAACTGCTATTTTAATGGTAATGTTAAATGGTAAGCATGTTTAATGTTAGGGCTTCTGTCTATCTTTTGATTGACACCATGGATGTAGATGGTGGTTTCTGTCAACAAAGCAAAGACAGTGGACATGACGTCGACAGCTTCCCATACCACCTAACAGCGGATCTCACTTGTGATTGGCTCACAACAAGGAAGTGCCGTTCCAGCCAATCACAGCAGCCTTTCTTGCCGATTAGGCAGTATCAACATGGCAGCTTTCTGAGTTTTGGAGGAGGGTACCTGGTGTAAATAAACACGAATTTCACGTTTTACAGATAACGACAGCGTTCGTGTGTTTGTGTTTAAGGCTGGTTGGACCATAGAGGGAAAATGTCGAATGACGGAAATAAAAAACAGTTCTGGAAAAGAAACGCAGCGAAGGTTCCTGGCAGGTAAGTGACGTGTTCCCTCCTGTTGGCTAGCCTAGCATAGCTAGCCTTACTCTACTGACGCTGCACTGTTGAGCTTCAAACGCAACTTTCACTTTCACTGACGGCCTGAGGTAACAAAGTTTGCAAAGTTTCACACCTTGTGACGTGCCAATGTCTGTGTGTAAATTAGTCTCGGAGACACAGTTTACATCTTTCTGCTATTAGCTGGCTAAGAGCTACGTTGCTAACAGCGGCTAATAGTTAAGCAATTTATCCACACCGCAGTCACAGAGTTGTAACTAATGATACAGTAACTGTGGTCTTACAGCAAATTAAAGTCGTTTTCACCACACTTACTCGCAGTATTATGGTATTATTGTTTTAGGTAATACGAAGCTAACATGACTAGCTTGACAGCCAGTTATGAACTAGCTCATTCATTTACATTCTCTCTTATTCACTTCCTCAGCATTCAGCATGTGTATGGCGCACAACATCCACCTTTCGACCCGCTCCTCCATGCTAAGTAAGTTAAATGTACTTGTAGGTAAAGGCTCTATGATGTTATTGGAGTAGTTTGGACAGGTGTTATTGTGCTAATGCTAACCATTTGCCTCAGTTGCTGAACTACATGATGCCCCAGCTGAAGTTGACATTCTTTTCTCTCCTCTACGTTTGCTCCCAAAAGCTTTAAAAAGCTGATATGATGTATTTATTATGCATGAAACAGTCAGAAAATATATATCTGGTGTGTGATAATTAGGTGAAAGGGTTCTCTTTCTCTTCCTTTTTGAATACGAGGTGAATGTTTTGCTATTAGCAAGTTTATAGATAGATGGTTACACAAGACCTTTATTGAACCTTAGTTTCTTCCATTATTTAATTCACCATTGCCAGCAGAGAGGGTAAGTTAGAGGGTAGCTACCGATCCACTCACAGTAGTCAGAAAACTGCTGTGGCATGGATTGATACTGTAAAACATGTTGTACTTTTAGCCACAGCCCAATCAGAAATGGGGGAGTGTTTGTTTTGCCATTTGACAGCTGACAAAGATGGGACGTGGCTGAAATTGCAGCATGTTTAAATGGTCTTGTAGTATAATTCTGGTAACCTCTTGTTTGCACTGTATGGCCTGTGCTGTTCTGCAGTGGAAGTGTACCTCTCAGACAATCTAGTTGTTAGATGGCTGGGTTGACAGCTTAAATGACATAAGACATGCTTTCAGTAAGTTTTACTTAAACCTATCTGAAAAACTTGTCAACATGTCCAGATCTAAGATCTAACAATTCAAATAGAAGTTGGAAGTATCAGTATTTCAGGACTATAGGGTGTGTGAAATTATGGGGGTGAGTGTTTGAATTCATTAATTTATAAGAAAAGACTGGACTTTGCAGTGAATGTTTTATGTTTTATATACAGCTAAAAATAACTATGAAACACTGTAGAATCCTGAAATGTACAATGTGTAGAAAGATTTTTTTAAATTAACCATCATTTACTTCTGCATAGGTATTTTTTTCATTTTACACACACACACACACACACACACACACACACACACCACATTCTTTTGTATTTAGAGATGATGCAGACATCCAATGTGATGAAGAAAACTAGCCACATGATGCTGGAGAGAGGCAGGATTAGTCACACTATTCTTTGTTACTGTTACGTATGTACCTTTTTAGTTTTTTTTCCAGTAATTCCATAAATTACTAGAGACAAAATACTATATCGAAGAAAACTGCTGATTTTCATTCCTTCTTATTTACCTTACGTAAAAATTGGTATATATTTTCCTTAAACTATTGAGTAGTGTCAAGTCACTCAAATTGTTCAAACTGTGAAGATGAAAAAGTTTGTAATTTGTGTATTGGTGTTTGATGCTAGTGTTTTTACTCTCTTTTGAGACGTGTGTTAAGAGTTGTGTTGCTTTGAATGAGTTTTGCAGGTGATGTGAACCGTTTAGCTCAGGTGATTGTTGGTAATGCAGACTGTAGTTAGAGTTTTGCACATGTGACTCCAGTTGTGCCCACTGTCGTTTAGCAATAGAAAAAAACTAATATTTCTTCAGACTAATGTTTAATTAACTATTATTTACTTCTGCATAGGAAATATTTTCGACTTTTTTGACTGTACCTTTCTCATTACACACACACAGACACACACACACAGACACAGAAAAACAGACTGTTATCTTGTAACAATCCTTTTATTTCTTCTGACTGATGTTTAATCATGTAGATTTCCACAGAGGGTTGAATTCAATTTGCTTTTTTTTTTTTTAATCAAGGAATATGTTCAGACTCTCTCTTTTCTTCTAAGTTATGATAAAAGTAAGCTAAAATGGACAGCTCTCTATCTTTATCATGGTAATCCTTCCTTGCCTTTTTCCACATCGCAAGAAAAGGAAAGGTTGAGTTCAATTCTCGTTTCTAAAGGATTTCTTGTTCCGGCTCAATGGTATGGTGTCCTTGCTGCACAAATACAGCAACTCAGTGAAATGTTGTCTTTTGAACATGACCAGATTCAGTCTTGTTAGGTGTTTGAGACCAGCTTTTGATTCTAGTTCTAAATATTAAGACTCTGTGTATAGAGGTGGTGACTAACTTTACTGTGAGTCTCAGTCTTTTGTGTTTTTAAGGGTAATTCTATAAAAAAACAATTTCTGTGTGTGAAATGTGGATATTTGACATACTTTATTCATGCCTAATGTTGATTAATTTATTAGTTGTTAAGCTTCTTTCTTTTATCAAATGGCTAATGTTCTTTTATTTCTTTGCCCACCAGTCAGTGTCAAAAACGACTCACTTTTCATCTCTGCCCCCCCTCCCTTTCCTCACTGTGGTTATTTACTTTGTCTCTCTCCCTTTCTCTCCTTTTGTGCCTGTTCGCCACTTCTGTTCCCTTTCCTACACCTTGACTCTCCACCTCCCCTTTACCTTTTCTCTCACTTTCTGTAATGTCATGCTCTTTCCCTTATCTTCTCTGTTTTCATGGCACTGTCTCTGTCCTCCAGCCTGATTAAGGCAGGAAACAGGCTTCCTCCGGCCACCCCAGGCAAGCCCAAGAAGGCTACCACCTTTCAGGAGTTTGAGAGCATCACAAGTGATGCCTGGGATGTTGGGGACGATGACGACGAGTTGCTGGCCATGGCTGCACAGAACCTTAATATTGATGTTGTCATGGAGACAGCCAATAAGGTGAACAACCAGATGCAGTGGTTAAAACACTTAACTATTGCACGTTTTTTCTGCCACAGAGGCTTGGTTGAAAGACAGATGCCCTACCCACTATGACAACATAGTTCATCTTGGAGTCTTGGCAGTCCTATAAAAAGCATTTTCATGAATGTTAGCACCTTTCAGATAGCTTCCTGTTCAACTACATTTTTGTGAAACAGTTTGTGTTTATCTTAAGGACTTCATAAATGCACAGAATCTCAAGTTGCTAACTTCGTTAACAGATTACAGAGAATTGCAAACGTTTGTATTATTTATATGGAGTATAATGTCCTGTGTGTTGTTAGCAAAACCTGACAGGGACACCTTTTTTCTGTCAACTGAACAGGTGATTGAGAATCACAGCAAGCAGCAGGAGAAACAGAGGCAGGATGACACAACAGAGCTGGAACAGAGAGAAGAGGACACACAGGAGGAGGTGGCAGAGGACGAGGAGGAGGACGAAGAAGATGAGGAGGACAGGGTGGGGGAGGGAGACGTGACCAGCCCAGAGGTCTCTTTTGCCTCCCAGAGCAGCCCTTACACTGATGGCCGCCTTGTAAAGTCCCAAAGCGAAGCTCCAATTGGGTCACCAAAAGGTTAGTGAGCACCATTGCTCAGTGTCCAAAAAGTTTTCTGGCTCACCTGCATAATAAAAGCTTGACTGCTTTTACTTTTAGTGCACCAGTTTCAAAGGAGTATTTTGAAAAGGCACACTAAAACCCCCTCTGTAACTGGAAGACAGTTCCCGCCCCATACCTGTCTATGAGTTTTACCTGAGTTTACATTTAAGTTTGGTTATTATTCTATTGTGTGTGAGTGGTCTTGTTACATTATTTTATTTTAGTGTAACTATAAACAGGGTGTTCAGCTAGTGTGTCCTGTATAAATACGGGTTAAATGTAATTTTAATGATTTTAGTCATTTTTTTCAAGTTCTACAAATATAAGTCAAATAATATCAAGTTTCAACAGAAAGCATCCAGGCAACAGAGAAATGAGGAGAACATATTTGGCAGATGTTATCACTCTGTAGAGCAGTGTTGCTGATAGAATGCCAATGTTGTGCTTTGATTGGACTTGCCTCTGTTTTACAGTGCTGCTCAGCATTACAACAGTCTCAGAAATGCAACTGCAAAATACTTCATAACAATAACATTCAGATTTCTGTTAAAAGATAGTAGGACGTGTTGCAAGTGATGCTTATTTATGGATATTGGTGGGTAGTTATGTCAGACTACCCTGTTAGCCCTTTCTCATAATCAAAATCAAAACAAACAATACAGGGAATACGCTGTAGTCAAGAGCAGTTTTTCATAATAATTCCCGAGGCATCTGTTTCTGCCTTCTCCTCTCTTACCTTTCTTTACTCTTATATATTAACATGAGTTGACAGTAGAGACACCTTCCCTCCTACTACTCCTCTTCAGTTTTGGTCTTTTTCCCCTGAGGCACATTGTTTTAACCCTGTAGTAAGCAACAACTGCTCTGTGTCATGGTCCTGTTGTTGCTGTCTCACTGTTCAAAACCTCTTCCAGTTGTCACTTCAGCGTTTAAGTTTTTTTAATTCAAAATGGGGCTCTGTATAGCAACATGGAAACCTTGCGTGAAGCAATTGTATCTTCTTCCTTGTAAACACAAGGAAGAGGAAAGTTGTGAAGAAATGGTTCTACTGTCACTTTATAGATTGTAACATTAGCAGATGCTATAGATCGTGAACGTCTGGCTGACTCTAGTCCTGTCTGGCAGGTCATCTGCCTGTCAGCCTGCGTGCCATTCTGTCTGTTGCTGTGTTTAGATACAGATAACACATTGCCTCGACAACAACTTTTGCACCTTTACGAGCATATTGCAAAACACTAAAGCCAATATAAAAAGCCTTATACCATGCACACTCAATGTTGACTTAACTTAACTTGGCAGGACAATTTTGTCATACACAGTTACAAGTAAGGCTGACTGCTGGTGTGCAGTGTCTCGTTTCTTTGTAGATTTGATTTTCCTCTACTTTTTTTCTCTTCTCTTCTCCTATTGTGTGTACAAGATGACAGCAAGGAATAGCGTGAACACACTTGCCACAGTCTTATTAGATAATGGCACACAGCGTAGCTTTCATTAGTGAGGCCCAGACTCACTCCATATACTTCTACATTATGTACTCATACTTGGCACTCACCATCCCAGTGCCCTGCAGCTTACAGTAAAGAGCAAGGGACACACAAACACACAGAAGCTGGTGGTTATTGGGCTCTCTGTAACATCTGGTGCCCTATGACTTCTTTAACAAAAATACACACTGTCACTGTAATTTAAATACTCTCTATTTGTGTACTTTCATGTAAGTATTTTTTCCCCCTTCCTTCCTTGTAATAATTGATGCAGTATACCGTGACCGACAGTGAACATTACTAACTTCCTCAATCTTGGCTTTGTCTTTTATAGACCGTTAAAAGTTATTAAATGCTCTATAAAAAGGACATATTGTTAAAATCGCACAACAAGTTCCACCACAAAAAAGCTTTCACAGGCTTTGATAATCTCTTTTAATTTTTGTAAGTGCAAATAAAGCAGTTGAGAACAGATTTGTAGCATTTTATTTGTTCTTGTAAAAAAAGAAAAGGATATTAATATCGGCAGCATTCCAGTTTTCTTAATTGCTATGGAGTGTTTGTGACTCTACATGGAGTAGATGTGTCGTGATTTTCTCTAGCACTGAGAAATATTGGCAGTGCTTTTCACATGGATCTTTATAAACGTTTGCTTCGTGTCTTGTGTGACAGAAGGAACATCCCTCTCCACAATGAAGTCCCGACCCCACCAGCTTGTTCATAACTTGTCTGTGTGGTGCCACTGTTACGTTCTGTGTCTCGTTCCGTCTTATTTTAGCACATGTGGGGAACTGGGGCACTCAGTGGACTGGCTTAATGTTGTCGTCTACCCGTTATAAAGGCTTTACAGTTGAATCTGAAATTTTGCAAGAACCACAACTGCTGCCATCCTGGAGGCTCATTGCAAAACAAGCCACAACTTACTTCCGCTGGAATTAAAGCCTAGTAAAGGTTGTGAACATTTTTCCCTCTACAGGAGGAGGCTAAACAAAGTTTAATATAGCAACAAAAAACTGTCCTCCAAACAGAATGCTCTGTTCAGAGCAAGCTGGACTCAATAATGTGAAGTGTTCTGGGTGAAGTTTACTAACTCATATTGTTAGCCATGCAAGAGGGCGGCGTGGTCAGCCGGTCAATCCACCGCTTTGGTCCATGCTGAAATATCTCAACAATTATTAGATGGGTTGCCATGACATTTTTAAATTTGGTACACATCTGCCCCTCAAGATGAATTGTAATAACTTTAGTGACCCCTTAACTTATGACATTTGTTTTTAACCCAGCTGTACATTGGGTGACTGATAATTTGCAAACTTTAGCATGCTAACACGCTAAACTGAGATGGTGAACTTGGGAAACATTATACTTGCTAACCACCAGCATGTTAGCGTTGTCATTGTGAGCCTATTAGCATGCTGATGTTAGCATTTAGCTCAAAGAACTGTTGTAACTAAGTACAGCCTCAGATTGGCTGTAGACTCTTATTCTTATTTAGCTGTTCACTAACATTTGAAGCTGCCAATTCTATGGTTAGCTTGATAGACCTACAAGCGGATACTTTGTAAACAAAAAATCATCAGTCTCCAACATTGCATTGTTTACCTGTGTTTACATTTGTTCTCATCAGTTTGCCAAAAAGCTAATAGGCCTTCAACATGGCCACGAGATCCTGTGCTGTATTATCTGTAAGCCCTCCATTTGTTGTATGTGTGTGTGTTTATGTAACCCTTTGCCCTGTCTCAACTCTTTATCCTCCCACTAGATGCAGCAGGTGAGCATGCAGCCCTCCACAGACAACGGTCCCTGCCCCACCGGCCGCCCCTCATCCCGCTAGTGGCTCGCATGGCTGACCAGAACACGTCTGGCACCCCAGCCATGACCGAGAGGGAAGCGTCTCGTCTGGATAAGTTCAAACAGTTGTTAGCTGGGCCCAACACAGATCTGGGTAAGTGATACTCAGTGACAGTGTGCACAGTCCACTGTCTAGTTTTGCCTCTTTCTTGAAGCTTTTTAACGTTTTCATTTCCTTGCGCTTTTGCTACTCACTCTTAGTTTGCTCACTCGCCATCTGCCAGCTGTGCTGCGCTTTTAACGATGCTGTGAGGGAGAAAGTCATCCAGCCATCTGGACATGCAGATTACAAGGGAAAAAAATACCACCAACAACAAAAGCAAATGACAGGCCTTTGTTCTAACCAAACGACAGGCCTTTATTGTTTATCCAACCCCAGAGACTTTGTTTGCTACCACTGCCACCCCAGTGGCCATGAAATCCTTACAGAACTCCCTCTTTACAGTTGACTTTGTGTCCTCTGAAACTAACTTTTGGCAGCTGCTACGCACCAACCTGTTGCATCAATCTCACAGTTTCAGTAGATTAACTACATCAAAGTGGCTATCAGAAGAGTTTGCTGATGTTAAGATCCAGCCAGTGACCAATCCATAATTTACCAACAGAATGGTATGTCATGAAATACTTATGCTTGCTATTAAATTAAAGACCAGTAGAGGCCATGCATCTGAAGAGTTTTATATATAAGGTTATATGGAATGAAGATGGCAATGCAGTGATTTTTAGCCTAAAGAAATATCAAATTTTACAGCTCCATCTGAAGTTACATCAAACACTGGGGGAGCACAGGTCAACCCTTTACACAGGAAAACATAGTGACCTGATGAAGTAGCCTGATTTAGTCAAACATCACCGTTTTTATTTCGTCAGTCAGTAAATACCTCATAATAATAAAAATAACATTAATTGAAATTATGAAAAATGCTTAAAATGTTGATATAAGCAGAATATGTCATCAAATTATTTGTTCCATGAAATAACAACACTAAATATCATTGTGTAACATCATCATAATGTATGCCATACCGGTCAGGGGCCTTAGCAAGCAAGTTTTTGAAATGATGTCTTTTCATATGTCTGAAGTCCCTGAATTCTGAGGACAGGTGATTTGTGCATGCTGTGAAAAGAAAAAAATAAGTTAGAAGTGGGTTCCCATTACCTCAATCAGTTTTGGTGGAAGCACAGAGACTGACTCATTAAAAATATTGGAGTTGTGTGGATTCAAACTCTTTGTCAAATCTCTGTTAAAAGCCTATTTGATTTGAGATCTGATCCCTGTTAAGACAGAGAATGTAAAGGATGCTGTCCTAGGGTGGTTTTTGTGTGTTTCCGCTGCATTGTGTGTGGTGAGTGTGCCTGACTGAAGGGGAGCATGAAGTGAGACCAGGGAGAGAGAATTAAAAAAAGTGCAGTGCTTAGCAAGAGAATGGGTTATGTGCCTGTCCAAATACCCTAAATATGCTAAATACAAAAAGAGTGTGTCGGAAATATTTCAGTGCAGAAATGACACAGTTTAAATACCGTTAGCCTACATTTTGAAATAGTGAGTGTGGTCTTAATTTACCGCAACAGAAGAGGCTACCAGGCATTCATTTGAGACAGGCTATTATTAGAAACAAGCCTTTTATTCAGATACTCTATACTTTATCATATTTTAATAAGAATCTTCTCAGTTTTCTAATCTGCTCTATTTCTGCTCTTTGCTGTAAATGCAAACTCGACACTTCCTCCATTCGTTTCACATCCAAACCGTACAGTGTTTCAGAAGGCATAATCAATCCTGCTACTGGAAGGCTTTATTTTAAAACATTTTCAGTAAAGACGGACTGATAGTGGATTTTTGAAGCGGATACCAAAATAGATATTTGAGTGTTGAGTTGGTGGTAGGGCTGAACGATTTTTGAAAATAATCTAATTGCGATTTTTTTCCCAAATATTGCGATTGCGATTCGATTTTTTTTTTTAAGCTTTGTCTTCTGTATTATTCAACAAAGACAAACAATAAATCATTTTATAGTATGAACAACACACAATTACACACTAGACAGTTAAAAAAGTAAAAATATAGTATACACACACACACACACACACACACACACCAGTGTAATTTTTTACAGTGCTCAGAGAGGAGCTGACTCCAGCCCCTCCCCCTCGTGAAGTTGCGTGCTGCCGTGTGCACTTGTTCAGAGAGGCTATCGTTACGTTAGCTAGTTGCTGGTGTTCTTGCCGTGGGATTAACTGTATTAATAAAACCGTTGAAACACCGCGGCCACGCTGCTGTGAAAGCTCCCCGAACGTCATTTATCAGTCTGGTTGTTACCCCTCTCAGAGGCAGCTCCTCCACTCCATATCTTTATAACGGAGCTAACCGCTAACCGGAGCTAACAGCTAATCAGAGCTAGTTGCCAACCGAGCCTTCAGTTCTGCGTTCCTGTATCCATTAACTGCACGTATGGACTCGAACCAGAATAAAACCCTTAATTTTATTAAAATGGCTGTACAAGTTTTAAACTACAACTCAGAGTTGTTTGAATGACAGAAATCAGCTCAAGGTACAGTGTAGCGTTAGCGTGCTAGTTGATGCTTTCTCTGCGGAGTGCAGACTGATTTGCTCTCGCGAGTCATGTGACCAAATCGCAGCCTTTGCAATTAGGAAATCGCGTTTTAACATATCGCGATATTATCGCAAATGCAATTAATCGTTCAGCCCTAGTTGGTGGACAAACTATCTAGCTGAGACACTTTCTAAATGCCTTAAAACATATATTTAGCATTGCTGTACAGACATTTCTTGAGACTTATCAGCTGACATATATGCCAATACCCATCTATTTGCAATAAGCTAATATTGGCTGATGTATTGGCTCGGCAGATCTTTCGTTCAGGCTCTAATTTGCAGAAAGTGTCAAAATTCCCTTCAATTAAGTGCATTTAAACACTCAGACAATCTTCAGTACTTTTGTTATATTAGTAACAATGACTAATAGTCACATTTGCATTGCCACCGACAGATTATCTAGACCAGTACAGTATGTTAACCTGCATCCACAAATCATTTTCTGTCAACAGACATTGCGGTTGGTTTTTAAAGTGTGTGAGTTTGTACCACTTTGTACCACTGCTTTAGTTGCCACATGTAGATTACTTTAAGGTACACGCACACACGCACGCACGCACACACACACACACACACACACACACACACACACACACACACACACACACACACACACACACACACACACAAACATCAGGAACATTGGCTCAGATCCTAAAATAAAATGTAAATGCTGGATTTCATTAAGTTTGAATGGCCTTAGTCAGCACAGTGCTTCACCTCTACGTGTGATCCCCTTGAAAACTTTGAACAACACAAACTAGTTCACCAGTCGTCAGCGTTAGTCAACGGTGGTTGCGGCCCGCTCGGGCAGAGTGTACCCTGTACATCAGCAGAGTGTCTTGAGGTGTCAGCCCCCATTAGGGCCTGCCAGGCATCACAAGCCGGCTGTCTAAATTTAGTTTAGTCTCTGCACCATGATTAGATAGCCCAGAACGGGTGAGCCACGCTGCCAGCTACTGGCAGCATGAAAGATGAACTTCATTCACGAGACATAATTAAGTGAAGGATTGGGGGGGGGGGGCGGGGGGTGATGAGGGGTAATAGGGGAAGGGAGAGGGATAGGGGCAGATAAGATAAGATGAAACTTTAATGATCCCCGTGGGGAAATTGGGTCATTGCAGCAGCAAAGAACGGGATATAGATGAGAATACAATAAGAAAAAGATGAAATCACCAATGTCTGAAGGAAGCCTAGTGTAGCAAAAATATTTCTAGGACAACATAAATAATATCATTGGTCGCTCAAAGTCAAGAGTCATTTTCAAACCTTGGTTTAGAAAGTTGCTGTCTTTAGATATAATGCATACGTCTTGTTTGAAATACTTTCACATACAATCTACATTTTAGCAGTTTTTATTTCAGAGGAAGATGACAAGACGGATTAAACTCCTTGTCCTTACAGCAGAGGTTATTGTCCCTGCACGCTGTCTGACACATAAACACTGGTACGAATTCCCACATGTACCAGTGACTCTACAGCGGGGAGGACGCCACCTTATGTAAAAGAGGAACTCGACCGACTGTCCTTGAGCTCAAAGGATCAGGGGGCTGGGATGATCCACTGGTTGGTTTCTCACTTAAGCGATGTAATTTATTGCAGTGGCAGCCATGTTTTTGGGCCAAGCCCCCCCCGACATGTCAGGACTACCGGTCTTTGGAGTCCAAATGTCTGTTTATCTCTGTCTGACCATGTTGGTCAGTGTGTGAAAGTATGTTATTTCCTAAAAAGCTAGACTAAGTTATGGCAAGCCCATAACTTGCCATAACTTAGCATTACAGTATATCTACCTCCACTTTGTACACTAGGCAGCATGACGTTACACTCTTCATGCCTCGAGTATGTGAAACTTTGTCTGTAGAACTGTTACTCAGAAGAAAACTGTATTGAATTAAAGGGAATATATTGTGAAAAAAAGCAATAGTATGCACGCTTACCAGGGCTGCGCGATATGAGAAAAATGTGCGATATACAATGTTACTTGCGATAAATAAACAGATATTAAAGTGTACTCAGTTCTGCTGCTTTCAGTTTTCTGCTAAAATACAACAAACTGCTTGTTGAATTTAAATCTAATGAAAGGAAATAATTTCCAATCCTCTTTTATTGTACAAATTGAACATTTGTGTTTAATATAAAAGGCACCACTAAAAAAAGGACAGTTACATTTTAAAGTGCAGTTTTCTACCGATATTTTCTTTCAACCAACACTAAAAATCCCTTGAGTGTCTTTCGCGATATGTCGCAGCCTTTCGCGATTCGTGTTTATTGCGACAGTTAATATCGCGATGACGATAAAAAAACGATATATTGTGTAGCTGTAACGCTTACACACACACACACACACACACATTTCCACCTGTTTTTCTTAATTGTCTGTGTTTTCTTTTCTCTTTTTTGATCATGTTAAATATGCCCAACTTGATCTCCTTTGCACTCACATCTTTACCATCCCTGTCAGTTGTCTTCCCCCCGCCCCCCCCCCTTTCCCTCTCCTTATCCATTGAGCCTTGCGACGGGTTGTGACAGCGCTCGGTTTAGCATGTAAGGTCATGTACAAGGTGATGACCTGTGCGTGTGTGAGAGTAGGGTGATTGATGTCAGGTTGATTTCAGCTAATTATTCCTGATGTCCGGAGGCGAGCCTGTCTGTTGAGTGAACTAGAACTCAGCTCCCACTGAATGCTCAGTGAGGAAGGGAGTTATTTCAGCTGGGAAACTGAGAAAAAGAGAAAAGAAAACATACTGATTTAGCCAGTCCCTTTCATGAGTTTCACTTGTTGTTAATGCAACACTCACTACAACTGCATTATTTGCAGAGGGGTGCAATGTTTTCCCATAAACTGCCAGATTAGAGAAATATGCTTGAAAATATATATATATATATATATGATCTGTGGTTGTAAGTGAGCGTCCGGAAAGCGTACCTCCTATGGGGAGATTGTAGGCTAACAAGCCATCCCCTTCCGTTAGCATTCCATTGACTGCCATTCATTTTGGCGTCACTTTGACGCCTAACTTTACATCTGAACCGTTTAAAAACTATTTGTCCATTGTTTATTTCTAAAGAAACACAACAATGTATAAAAGGCTCCATTACCTTGTACCTCACATTATGGCCCTGTAGCAGATGTTTTTGTAAAAAAATAAGCTAACTTGTGTCATAACCACGCGACTTACTGTCGCACAGTAGAGAAATTACCGTATAGTCAGGAGAAGCTCGCAGGCAGTTTCGACTTACATTAGCTGTTTAAGTTTAATTACTAATGTTAACTAGCATTTTAGTTAGCAATAATTAGCCCGACCCGTTACCGGATAAGCGGAAGAAGATGGATGGATGGATGGATAATTAGCCTGTGTCTATGTTATCTCCTTACATATACCTACGCTCTCCGTCTCTGCAAGATTCAGAATGATTGAGATTTCTCTTGGCACAGCTACCTGAAGACTTACAACTTTCAGACAGGTTGCTCACGTCACTTCTACTTCGTCAAGCTCAGTTTGAGGCTGCGCAGTACGCTCAGCCATCACCGGAAAAGAGATTTCACTGGTCTCGCTCTTCGCTGTGTCCATTATTTTACTGTCTATGGGTTGTACTGGGCAGCTTCCAGGTATCAGGGGTGTGATTCTTCCGGATAATTCCGGAAATCCGGCTTTTCTGACCTGAAAATGAAGCTCTCGTAAATCATGCAAATCCGCTTTTTTTTTTTTGGGGGGGGAGGGGGGGTGTCGCAAGGCACAGGTCGGGGGTATTGGTAAACATACTCTGACTCATGTCTTCATATCACTCCGCAAGTGGTCCATTAATTTGTCACGATGTAACTTCATTCAAAGCAGAGCTTCACCAAAGAGCCTGCAATCGTTGCGGAAGGTTATTTGAATAAGAATTTTGGACGTGTGGGGGTGAACTATCTTCTTAGCTG
Source organism: Sander lucioperca (assembly GCF_008315115.2). Lineage (NCBI taxonomy): Eukaryota > Metazoa > Chordata > Actinopteri > Perciformes > Percidae > Sander > Sander lucioperca. The sequence continues at coordinate 15,867,845 of NC_050192.1, read as the reverse complement.
AAGCCGACAACGGGACAATATTGTTGCATGTTGGCAATGCAAGCTGAAGCGATGTAGCAGATGACGTTGAGAAGTTGCAGTGAGGAATATTTTAGGAGCACCATTTTCGGCAGTGCAGAAAGGTAGTGGCCCACACTAACTTAGTGTTGAGCCGGGAAACATTGCTAAAAGAACTCTACAGCGAAAAGATGTGCTGGGCGAGCCGTCAGTCGGTCGAAGCTAACAGAAGCTAGCTGGCGTAAGCTGACAGCTGACCAACGCTACCAAGTGATCGGCAGAGACAGGGAGTACATGTATTTGAAAGAGTCCGGCAGTTGTGGTAGACGAAGTCGGGATATTGGATGGAGAGTCCACTGAAGTCCACTGCGGTCTGAAGGGCTAATCCTCGCTAGATCACTAGCTAGTCGGGAGGTTGACAGCTAACGTTAGCCAGCTGAAGCTAACAGTCGATCGATGGTGAGTAACGTACGTTACACAGGCTGGCAGCAGCACAGAGTCCAGAGTTGATAAGTGTGTGTGTGTGTGTGTGTGGGGGAGTGGGGGGGGGGGGGGTAGAAAGGTGTTGAGAATGACCAACACCTAATCTTAAACTTACTGTAGCTACTTAATTTGCTATGACCCGATCAGAGGTTACTTAAATTGAGACGTTCAGTCAAAATCAATCATGTCACCTTCAAACGGGATCTCTGTTTGCAGGGTTCAGGCTGGACCCTCCCGGTGATCATGCTGCTCTGGGGGACTGGTTGTACAGTGAGAAGCCGCTGCTGACCGGCGCAGAGCTCTACCGGAACTCCGACTGCTGTCTGTCCGCGCGGCCGTCTGACGGCATCAGTATTAAATTGAGACAGTTTCATTAGCGGTTAAAAACGTCTCGCGTTAAATAGTAGTCTAATTCGGTACAGTTGGTTTTAACGCCTGATGCGAAGTGTAGGCCTATAGGAGTACACATGAAAACCCTGAACAAGCAGCGTCGCTCTGCTCTGTCTTTCTGCTGTGCCCCATTCACGTAGTAGTTTTACACTATGTTGGTTAAACTCTGCAATTAATCCGCGGTTCACATGTATGTATGAACTGTGGTGGTCCGTTACACTCAAGGCTATATTCAACATCACTGATTAAGTAGTCTAAGTCAATCCAACAACTGGACTTTAGGGTCAAGTGTTGTTGTATCCGGCCCATGTCCTGGATGTGAAAGCCTCCTTACTGGACTACTGAATATAATAATTATCCATTATATTTTGTATTTTGAATTGTTACCTGCCACCAGAATTTTGTGATTTCCTTGCAATAAATATTGACATTTTTACCATAAATTGGTGCCTAAAAATGTATCAGAATGCAGGAATTGAAGTCATTTACCCTCAGAATTTCCTGGGGGAGGACACCCAGACCCCCTCCCCCCCCTGCTTTGTGTGTTCCCACAAAGACAAATTCTGAGCAAGGAAAAACCCTGAAGTATAATCACAGACAGCCATAAAAAACATTTAAATTGCAGAGTTAGAGTTATAACTTAATATGTACAGTGTCAACAGAGAGAAACACGGACATTTGAACAGACAGTGACAACATACATACTACATACCTACATACTGTAGAGAATGACAGTAACAGCATACAAACGGCATAAATAAGAATTTGTTATAAACGTGTGCTCTTTAAAAAGTAGAAAGCATTGTTTGCCAGTTACATTAAATGTTTAAAAATCCGTAAATGTCCGTGGGTGGGGCTGCATGGGCGTGGTAATGTGGGCTGGTGTGGGTGTGGTAGTAAGGAGAAAGAATAGGAGAAGGAAGTTTGTGTGAGGTGGACCTGGTCACCACAGACCCAAATCTTCTCAGCTGTTGCTACTGTCATATGCTGCACTGTCTCTTCATGTGGCACTATTATTTATATTATAACAAGGTAATGCAATGTGTAATCAAGTGATAACTGATTAACAGTAATGTAAATGCTAAATGCCCTAATACCTACATATCATGTAAGACTCAATTTCTCCATTTCTTTGCACAAAACTCTCCAGAAAGTGCCATTTAATGGTTTATTTTAAAAAAAAAATGAGGGGGGGAGGGGGCTGTCGCAGCGGCATGGGTGCGCCGTATATTTTCCTGCTTTTTTGTCCTTTGCCAATCACACCTATGAGGTATGAATGTGTAACTGTCTGACTGTGACAGGTAGTCGTTGCAAATAAGAATTTGTTCTCAATCGACTTACCTGGATAAATAAAGGTTAAATAAACAAAAAAAAGACTTTCCAGCATAATTCAACCCAATCCAGAACCACTCTTATTATCTCCCCCATGACACATAAATATAAAGGGCAACAGAATAAATCGGTTTTGTTTCCTTTGTGACCACTCTATATCTTTTAATTTGTCATTGGTCTAGGAATCTGCAAAAGGGACTTATAGCTCGTAGTTTAGTTCTTCCGGTTCCATAATTCCTGGAACTTTTTGTTCAAAAGGGCTATTAGTTGATCGGTGATCAGTAACAGACCATGGTATTTTCACTGCATGCCAACAACGAGGGCAAACAACTTCACAAATGCAACACTAGGTCTGACATATTTTCTTATTTTCATATGTGTATGGTTTTCAGCTGTTCAGTTTTCAGCTACTAAGCAAAACTCATTTTTCTGTCAGCTCTGTTTAAAATTCAGGATGATGCAGTGTTTTTGTAGTTGATTTTGTGTGTATTCAAGTGTGTTTATATAGTAAGGTAGTTCTTCTCTGACTGTGTTTAGTGTATACTTTCTGTAAGCCATTTGCTTCATGATGGGCCATACGTCACAATGCTAGATTTGACAGACTTCCTGCATATCTTGTTAATTGATTTTAAGACCAAGACCTTGCATCTGACATCAAGCAGTTATTGCTTGATGGCAGAAATACTGCTGTTGCTATAGCAATGGTCCTTTCCCCTCTTCTCCTTCCTGGCAATTTATCCTTACTCTATCTTTATTTGCCCTTTTCATCAATTGCTTTCATTATTTGTCTCTTTTTTCTTCCTTTCTTTTTTGCCACTTTCTGTTTGCTCTTTGTGTGGTGATTATATGAGTGAGTCCACCACATACATGTACTCCCACACATTGTTTGCTAACGTGTGGGAGCCGATCTATAATGTCGAGCTATGGGCCATCGGCACCATAAATACCATACAAGAACATACAAACGCACCCTTTCTCTGCCTTGCTGCCTGTCAGTGTGTCTCTACTCTGTTGGGGGTGCTGCAGCTCTTTGTTACACCTCCACCACTACAATACGCTTCTTCCCAACTGCCATTACCCTCACTACAGCAACAATGGTTACAAGGCCTGCTACTTTCTGCTACAGTTTGCTCGCTCCACACTCTGTAGTGCTAAGATCCGCAATCCTGTTACACAGCAGCCACCAAATGATAGGCTTACCATCAGCACTGTTTGTAAAGTTAATAGCCGCCATCAAAGTGGGAAGTGGCAATGTAATTCAATTTAACTCGGTCCTAATGCCTCGTTTGAAAGCACTGTCCATGTGTGACAATTTCAGGGGTGTGTGAGTCAGTGGCTTGGAAAGTATAGAAGAAGAGGGAATGCAGCATTAGACTGTCTACATAGGTAAATGTCTGGGAAATGTGGCAACTTTACAAAGAAAAGGTTTCCATGTGAATTCTCAGGTTTCTTTCCTTTATTTGAGACATCAATTAGCACCCATTTGACGAAAGCTAGAAAGGGAAAAAAAAAAGATTTTGGTTGTTTTCTGTGTCGTGCGTGTGTGCGTGTGCGTGTGTGTGTGTGTGTTCGTGTTCCTAGCATGTCCCCAGGCAAAACACCTGACTTAATAAGGTTGGTCCAACCTCCAGCTGTCTCCTGTGCCAGTAGCCTCCCAGCTTGTCTGGCTTAGTTTATTCAGATGTTACACGGTGGTCTTCCATGTGAAAAGTTTTTTTTTTTTTTTTTTTTTTTCTTCTCATCCTCTCTTCTCTAAGAGAAGCTTGACTGAACACACTTCAGCACTTACAGTCCACACCTGTTCTCTGCTGGGCACTGGAAATGGGCTGCTTTTTGTGCAGGGAAGACATACTGTATAGTGTCCACTGGCAACAGTTTTAGTTTAATCCTGCAATTTATTTATCTATATTTAGTGATTTAAGAAAAGAATGATGCCTCTATATGACAACCTGATGACAGACCTATACAGAGGCTTTTTGTTATTAATTCTGTTAGGTCTACCTGCAACCTAAATGGTATTATACTTTTATACATGATTCATAATGCAGCTCTATGTCACAGGCTTTCTTTTCTATCCTTAAGGCTAACAGTAAGTGTAACAATCTTTTTTTATTTTCATTGTCAGTTAATCTAATCTACGGATTAGTTTTTTAATTAATCATTAGGTTTATAAAATGTCAGGAAAGTCCAAAGTGACAGCTTCAAGCTGCTTGTTTTGTTCGACCACCAGTCCCAAACCCAAAGATATCCAATTTACAAAAGAAAAACAGAAAATATTTACATTTGCCAATACACTATTGTATTTTTGTTTAAAACATTACTTAAATGATTAATATGTCAAAATTGTGTGTGTGTGTGTTCCTATTCCTATTAGCATTACTATACTCACTGAACTCAACAACTACCAGTTGCATCCTGGTAGCTCATTATCCTTTAAATGTTTGTCTTGTTTTTTAGAATAGCTAAAATGTGTAAATTTGTTTACTCCAATATAACCATTACCTGGAAAAGTAACACAACGCAAAATCAATATACAGTGTACATAGTCACTCATGAAATTGTGTAAAAAAAAAAAAAAAAAAAGTCAGGTCAGATATTTTGGAACCTGTTGCATCTGAATCCGTTAACGGCAAGGCAAGCCACGGGGGATTGACTATACAAATCTGTGTTAACGCACACACACACACACACACACACACACACACACACACACACACACACTCTCTGTCACACCTGTACACTCATCTATGGTCAGTGTCCTCTCCCAGCCATCTGGGCCATCCATCAGGCCTCCTGAGCAGGTATAATCCAGGGGGGAGTATCTTTTTACAAGAGTCCCATTAGTTTACGAGCCGTCTGCTCCCTGGCGCCATCACTTTGTCCTCTAGATGAGTTAGAGCGTTCAGGACTCTCTCACAGCATTCAAGGTTTATAGGAGGGGAGCTTAACTTTTTAATACACTGCATGATAAATGTGTCTGTTCTGATTGTATTGTTTTTCTGACCTCACTGGCAAAATAGCTTCATATGACACTGGGACAGCGCCTGCAACAGGGGAAGAATAAATGGCATTTACCTACATTTTACCATAGCAATAGCTGTTCATGGGTATCACACAGGTGCTTTGGATGACATTACTGGACACGTGAGTGTTCTGACTTTTGCATTTTCCGGTGAATCATATACATCTTATTGCTGTATTTAAAGCAAGAGAGAAAGAAACTGAATTGAAAAAAAAAAAAAGTTGTTGTGCTTTAGACTGCAGTATATGTGCTGCAGACTTGTTTTTGGTTTTGCTGAGGTAGCTCCTGCTACAAACCCCAGTTTTGGCAGGCGTGTGTGGTATTCACGTGCGTGTGTGTTGCCGAGAACCTTGTGGTGTTTTGGCCCAGTGGTCGCGCTCCGTCTGAATGATGCCTGAATAGTGCATGGCTCCGGCCCGCCAACCAGCTTTCCCCCTACTCCCATCAGCTCCCTGCTCAGCCAGCACTGACTGACAGCGCTTCTCGCTGTCTTCTATTCTTTTTACTGGCCTTCATACAGAGCCATGCACACTGGCAGGTAGACTGACTGACAGGCAAGTAGACAGACAGACATGGAAGAAGTGCAGTTACACACCCTATCACATACACACTTACAATCACCTACACACACACACAACACACACACACACACACACACACACACACACACACACACACACACACACACACACACACACACACACACACACACACAACACACACACACACACAACCACACACACACACACACACACACACACACACACACACACACACACACACATTCTTACTCCATTTGATTTTTTTTCCTAACAGAACCGCCTCATATTGCTCGGTCGCTTATAGTAAGAACCCTCACTCGGCCAGTTAAGCTACTCAAGCTCAATTGTTTCAGTCCACTCAGGAAGCAAACTGTCCTTTATGAATGATTCTAGTGGTGGCACTTGACTGTATATCCACATCCTTATCCATAATAGAGCTGAGAGGAATAGTCAATTTATCGATTAGTTGATCAACGGAAAGTTACTCAGCAACTATTTTGATGATCATCAAACATTCACTGCTTCCAGCTTCTCAAATTTAAGGATTAAGCTATCTAAAACGTAAACACCTGCTCTGTCCTGCTGTTTTTACAAACATGTCTGAACTTGCCGGGAATAGGTGAACTCACCCATGGAGTCAGCCATTTTTACGTTATTAAAATTTTAAAGTTTTCTTACCTCTGGAACAGAAGTCCCCTGCATTTGAAAATTTCTTATGTCCTGTGACCCACATGTAAGTGGTTCAAATCCCCAGTGCAGGCTGGGAGAATCTGGGCCAGAGAGGTGAATAACACCCATTATCTCATACAAGTTGAAATACAAACGAGATATAAGATGTAAAAGATATTAGTTATATTTTGCCCTCCAAATGTTTCAGGAGTCATTGAGCATTCATTACCTCTGAGGGTCCCACATCCGAGCAGCTGTTGTTGGGTGTTCAACAGAAGGTACATGGTGTCCTAATCACCCCCTGTGGTCCCCAGCTAAACTCCAGCCAAGACAGACTGCACCCCTGTAAGTTCATGCATAATGGAATACAGTAGACACACAGAGGAAAGACTAGCAGCAGATGCCCTTGAGTTGCACATTGCTGATGTTACAGGTGTTTTTCATGCCAACGAGGGATATAGCTTCCTCCAGGGTTGAGGCCATCTCTCCCGACCAATCCCCTGAGGTCTGTGCCTGCCAGCATGACAAACACCCACAATACTGATCACACTAATTCCAAAGCATGTATATAATAACGTGATATTTTATTGGTCCCACAAGGGAAATTTTGTCTTCACTTGCCCCCGCTTGCAATTTTATACGTATACTTTGAAATAATTGCCTGTGGGGTGAATTGACTGTAAATTGAGTTTTTGCTTTAATGAGTTGCCTCTACATTGTTCCTGTAGAGACCTGTTAAAGGAATGTTATTACGGCTTCTATTAGTAGTTTTTAGTTGTACAGATGACTATGTATAGAGGGGAGTGACAAATTTGTCAGCTAGAAAAAGCTTTTTTGCATTGTTAACTTTGTTCACTGAAACTGACGGGGGACAGCTAGCCCCTCATCCCTCTGGGACAGTTGCAGAAACGCACCCACATTGTGACAAGTGCCCGCTGAGCAAAAACAACAGATTCATTTTCGAAATGTCATGAAATGGCTTTAATTTATTCCAGTGCAGCTAGGGCTTGGCTGTCTCATTCATAATGCACAAGAAATGCCCTACAGAGTCAGATATGCTTTTTGAGAGATGAGCTAGCCTTACACTAATGAAACGACATCTGCAATTTAGTCTGTACGCCAACTATGCCTACGTTGCCCTCTCTGTCTCTGCCCACTGTGGGGAATAGAGTGTATTTGCATTAGAATAAAGCATTTACCACAGAGTCTATTTCACAGATGGATTATGGATTACATATTTTCTTATGCAGTTCTCCTCTCAAAGCAGCCTGAAACGCTGCTTTGAGGACTAATTAAAATGTGTGAAATTGGAAGAATATGATGAAAAAATATTTCCTAGTTGAATTTGTCATGTACTGTCCCAGTGCAGTGCATTGGGGTAACTAATTTGGATTCTGCAGTGGTCCATCTCTCTGCTGGAAAATGTGTTTGGAAGACAGCGATTTTTAGAAGTAGAGGCTATGTGTGCGCTTTTCTGTCTATGATGTATGGGTCTAACTGGCACATCTGCTTGTTCTGCTGGCCACATGGTGCCAAGTAAATATTTGCCCCTTGCCCTTTCCGCACACTTCTACCCACACCCAAACGTGCCTCTTCAGTGCACCCATTCCTTCTACAAGCCTTTCCTGTAATACAAAGTGTTGAACCAAAGGGGACGGGGCTTTCTGGAGATCACTGCAGCATCAGGATGTAAAGACTAGCTAACTTGTGCCTCACGTCCTTTCACCCCTCCTCTCTATAACCCCCTATGGTGAGATTAATGCTAGGTGGGGGAAATATAACATAGTTTAATTAAGCCCGAGCCCACAAGATTCATGGACTCATTTCTTTGTCTGACAGTGCAAATGAAGGTTCAAAAGGTGCAAGGCAAGAGGAGAGACACCCTTGACTAGCTGTTAGGAGGGTAATGAATGTAGAGGTGCACGTAGGATAACAATTTCACCCTTAAAGGCTTGGACTTCGTTGCAAGTGCCTCCTGCATAACTTTACTGCGGCTGTCCCACTCTACATGTGTAAAAGGTAGACGTCATTGCGAGCATTCAGACATCCAAACATACACAGGTACTGGCCGCATAGATCCAAAGATAGATAGATCTGGCAGTATTGTAAAAGCTAGCTATAAAAGTTAATGCAAATGTAATAAAATTATGCACATGTGCTTTGACATGCAGTAGTGGTAATCAGTTTCCACAGCTCTGAATTGCTCTTTCATGAGCCTGCAAAAAAAAATGAATCTACTCTTAACCAACCACGCTTCGAATGGAAAACGATTTCAGCGCAGAGACAGCAGCACCACAGTGCCAATCAATCTTGCATCATCAATATTGTGTGTGTGTGTGTGTGTGTGTGTGTGTATATATATATATATATATATATATATATATATATATATATATATATATATATATATATATATATATATATATTAGGGATGAGCGAGTACAGCATTATCTGTATCTGTTAACCATATGAATTATCTGTACTCGGACTGGGCGGGGCCTAACCCGGAAGTGGGAGGGATTTAACCCGGAAGTGGGTTGGTTTGTCTTGAAATGGGCGGGGCTTTAACCAGTATGTTATTTTAAGCATGCAATTGATATGAGTTGATCAGAAATTGTTATATTTATTGCTGATTAGAAAACTATTTACATGACAGCATCAGCATTGAGCTTCAGATCAATGGTTTTGATCACGATAAACTATATACAGAACAAGAACAATGAATACAACACATGCGGTTGCAATTATGAAGTAAAATGTAATGAACAAGAGTTTTCATACTCAACATAACTTTATTTTTTTAACTTTTAATTTTTTTTTTTTTGGTTCTTTTTTATTTTTTTTTATTTCCACACTGTGTGTGTGTGTGTGTGTGAGTAACAGAGAGAGAAAGAGAGAGAGGGGGGCGGGGGGGACTGTGTTCTACGGATCGAGCAGGGAGGAAGGAAAGGAGCAAAGAGACACATAGATAATCGGTAGGAAACCTGCAGCACCTTTGCTTTGCAACTTTTATGGTCTGTGTCATGTCTGAGAGAGTTTTTTTCATCTGTTTTTAAAAGCGACTTGCTGCTGCACAGGTAATCGAAGCCTTTCCCATACTGTGGGGCTCTGACTCCCTCTGAACCAACAGAGCCGTGCTGTGCACTAGATCACTGTATTGAATTTCTATATAATTAAAGCCAATGGGGACAAGGTAAGGGAGAAATCTTAAGTGGAAGATGCACAGGAACTATAGTGAATAAATAGCTTCTCCCATCAGCTGAACAAGCTCTAATGCGTTTCACTCAATTTTGCCAATGGACTTAGCCCATTGCTGTTTAGCTGATTGCTATTTCCTTTTCTGCTATCTGTCTCTGACTCTCCATTGCATTTGCCTTGAAGAACAGGCAAGGCAGAGTCATTTGGCAGCCCTAATCAATATCGTTCACTCTGTGCAAAGGGCTTATCAATTTCCAGCCTGTGCCTTGAATAAGAGTCGAGGAAGAATTTGGCTTATTCATTAAGTACAGTTGTTTCTTTTCTTTTTTTACTCAGAAAAGTATATGAAGGCAGTGCCATTTCATTTGCACGGAAATTAATTTCCCCTTCTCCCTTCACTCTTGGAATGCAGGTAAAACAGGGGCAACGCAATTACAAGTGAAGAGATTTCCATTGCATTTTATGTTTGCCTCGGTTTGGCGGTGGCAACTCGTCTTGCTGAATGCTAATAGGGGGTTTGCAAGGCCCGGGCAGAGGGAGACCTGTCTGTGAATAATGGATGAGTTAATGTTTGCAAGAACTCACCCAGGAACATTTTGCTTCTTAAGCATCATATATCTTAAATATCCTAAGCTTCCTGGTGGACAAGGTCACTCAGTGATTTCACTTCCCTCTAGGAACAGTTATTTGGGTGAAGAATATACTGTATGTTGTGACAAAAATGTGTCATGTATTTTCCAAAAAGAATTGGCTATAGCACAAAAGAAGGCAGATTGGTAAATAAGGTTTGTTTTAATGAACAGGGTGGAGACATCATGGCATGAGGAAGGTCAAAAAATGTTACAGAAGCACTGCTGCAAACAATAGCTTAAGCTCTATTTATTAACATGGTCTCTTTTTGTTACAGGGCAAATTATATCCTACACCTTTATTGTAGTCTATTTATTATGTTCAATTCACTAAAAATAAGATGAAATGGAAGACACATGTTGCTTAATACTATTCACTGATGATCCACCCACCCATCCTCTCTTACTGTCAATGTGTGTGTGTGTTAGAGAGTGACGGATATGGGTTGGATGTCTGTGTAACACCTAACATTAAGCCATATTTTCTGGGTCTTCATGGACCCAAAGGGAACTACTCTGCCAATTTAAAAGTTCAATTTGAACCTCTCCATCAGATTTATTTTACATTATAGCCTGCCGGATCTCCCAACCGGCCTGGAGAAAATCTAGTTAATAATCCACTTCCAACCCATCAGATGATTTCAGTGAAGTAAAAGAGACAGGGTGGGAAGTTTGGACAGTGAGGACATGGTTGGTTGGCTAGTTGATTGATTGAATGATGTCCAAGAATAACTTACTAATCCAATAATGGTTTGAAAATTGTTTTTATTGGGATAATTTTGTGTCGTGGGGAAATGGATTCCTTTTTATCACAGTAAGGCTATATTTGTTAGCATACACCGTAAATACACTTTGATATTTTGGTTCTTAAGATTTTTTTTTTTAATATGTTTTCAGTTGAAACAATAGTGGTGAAACATTAGATGTTTTTTTTTTTTTTTTTTTTTTTTTTTTTTTTAACTTCCATCTCAATATCTCTTTGGCTATCTGGCTATTATTGCATTTCTTTATCTGTGTTTAGAAAGGTTCCAATCAAGGAAGGGAAATAGAGCTTGACTGATGATTGATTTTTGAGGCTTAAAGCTAATGTCAATATTTGAGATTAACATTCCAAATTTTCTGCGCAGCTTAATGCAGTCCGGTGGTGTGGTGTGGAGTCCAGGTCCATGAGAGAATAATAATATTGGTGATAATGTACAGTGATATTGGCTGATAATAGCGGCCTGCCATTTATCAGTCGAGATGAGAGGGAGATCAAAGTCTTTGTGTGAAAAAAGTCTCTAAAAGAAGAAAGAAAAGAAGAATCTAAAATGGACCCTCTGGAATTTGTGTTTTACAGAGGAGCTACGGAAACTCAGCTGGTCTGGAATCCCGCGTCAGGTCCGACCGATAACGTGGAAGCTCCTTTCGGTAAGTTTTATATACAGCTTACACACTCACACACATGCTGCACATATGTAATGTACATTAAGGCATCAGCACACACGTTGAAACAAACACTAATTTGTGTAAAACTTAGAAAACACACACAGAAACACACTCAAAGGCAAAAACCTACGTAACATCATACTTAAACCCGCAAGTGAAAACACGGTTTCATCAAATGCACGCGTAGGCACATACACACACTTGCACGCACACAGATAATATCGCACAAATAATAAGCACATTACAGAGGATCTTGGGCACACACGCACACTAATGCACAAAAAGTCGCTCTCATTTTCTCTCTCTAAACCCCTCCCTTTTTTGATTTATGAAGACTGGTAACAGTCCTGCTTTTTTCAGACTTCAATAGGGAAAATTAATTGCGAGGCACAAATAATTTATTCATCAGACACGCGGTGTGTTTACTCATTAAGCCATTGTTGTGGTGCACAGCTCCTAGTCTGCAGAGAGAAGACTGGCTTTTTGAACACCATGACTCTCCCATTAATTACCGCACAATAGCTAATGTGCTGCAGAAAAGATGTCATTAAAGGTGTGTGTGTGGGTGTGTGTGTGTGTGTGCATGTGTGTGCGTGCGCGTGCGTGTGTGTGTGGGTTTTTTGGTGGTGAGATGTTACCGACTGGGTGCTTTAACCGTTAACGGCTGCTTTGTTTGGTACTGTACTGAAGTGATGGCTCATAACGCCTTATGAAGTTGCAAAGCATTGGCTGCAGTGTAGGCAGCCAGGTACTGGGAATGGGAGGGGCACCTCAGCACTCCAGCTGACAATTTGTGTGTGTATCTGGGTGATTTAGCTAATGTACCATAGATAACACCCCATTAATGGTTAGTTAGAGGTTGTGTTCGAATGCGAATGTTTGTGAGTATATACGTTATGTGTGCATGTGTGGGTAGTGTGTGTTCATACGCTGCAGTAAACATTGGGCTTGCAAAGCGCAGCTACCCTGTGGCCTGTATAAATTATGGTTTTAACGCCTGAAGGAGGAACAAAGGGACAAAACCACATTCAAAAATAACAGAGCTTACCATCTCTAGCTCCATATTTACACTATAGACATGAGAGTGGTATCGATCTTCCCATCTAACCCTTGGAAGGCAAATGTGTATTTGCCAAAATGTCCCAACAAATTCTTTAAAGTCATACCTCACCCAACATCTTTAAGTATAAAATATTCACTCTCTTCAGGATTCAAAGCTGGATGTAAAAAGGTAGTTATTTTGTCTTTACAGAGAAATCAGATGTGGTAAGCTTGAATTCTTTGGAGGGTTCCAAGCTTCTCCGGCTGTAGTCTACTCATCTGTTGTCTCTTCTTTAAACTATGAAGCCTCCAAGCCCTGCAGCTCCTTAAGAGCCAGTTTATTTCCTCAGTTCAGGGGACATTCTTAATATTTGAATAGTCTAAATCGACGACGTTCCTCTTCCGGGATTGTTCAAGTGCCGCCGGAAATTCCGCTGTATGTCCAACACTTTCTGTTTTCTTTGTGTTGGCATTTTAAACTCCGGTCCATTTATGAGGACTATGGTTAACTGCTCCTCAGATCTCTGCAGGGTAAATCCAGACAGCTAGCTAGACTATCTGTCCAATCTGAGTTTTCTGTTGCACGACCAAAACATCCTTTGAATAATCACGTTCCACCAAAACAAGTTCCTTCACGAGGCTATTTTGCAGAGGCACCGTCATTGTGTCTGGGGCTTAGCGCCACCCAAGACGATTGTGATTGGTTTAAAGAAATGCCAATAAACCAGAGCTCGTTTTTCTTCCATCCCGGAATACTGTGTAGATTAGCCAGAACCTCCTCCACAGTGCCATAGAGGTAGGTCTTGCAATGCGAGACTAATAGTTGAATGACAACTTCCAACTTGTTAAAAACCAAGCCGGTGCTTTGCTATCCAACACGGTCACCACGAGCCGAGATACAGTGGCACTCATAAGTTTATGAACCCATGCTAAAGTTGACTAAAAAGAGGAATAAAAAAATCATCTTTTGGAAATTGATCTTAATGCCTTAATAAAAGAATTAGGAAAAATCCAACCTTTAAGAACACCAATTTTCTTTGTGAAGGAATAATGTATCGTGGATAAATAAATGTTCTTCCTTAAAATACAGGGGGCATAAGTATGTTACTATGCTAAATTCCCATAGAGGCAGGCAGATCTTTATTTTTAAAGGCCAGTTATTTCATGGATCCAGGATACTATGCATCCTACTTTCCATAAAATCATCTCTCTATCACCTCTTTATTAGGATGCATAGTATCCAGGATAATATGCATCCTGATAAAGTTCCCTTGGCCTTTGGAATTAAAATAGCCCCACATCATCACATACCCTTCACCATACCTAGAGATTGGCATGGTTTTATTTCAGTTAGCCTAATAGCTGGTTTGATTTGCATTGAGAGATGATTTTATGGAAAGTACGCCATGCCAATCTCTAGGTATGGTGAAGGGTATGTCATGATGTGGGGCTATTTTAATTGCACGATACATTATTCATTCACAAAGAAAATTGGTGTCGTTAAAGATTGGTTAAATTCCTCATTTTTTTTAATTAAGGCATTAAGATCATTTTCCAAAAGATTATTTTTTTTTTATTCCTCTTTTTAGTCAACTTTAGCATGGGTTCATAAACTTATGAGTGCCACTGTATATATAATATTTCTGTTTTTCATGGACATGGACCGGTTGGGCATGATTTTAAGAAGTTATGCAGTTTAATGGAATACAACTCAAATCTTCTTTGAAGACGTGTATGTCCAGATGACTTTGATAAATATATAGGGGGCGTTTTGACCGTGCAAACTTCAGATCCATATCTGAAGTTATCTCAACCCCACCTGGCAAGGTTTTCAACACATTTCCAGGGCCTCATGCAGCGTGAATTATCCCAGGGTTAAATCCATGGTTTGGATTCAAGCGAAAAGTGGGCACAGTGTCAAAAGCAATCATCATCTTCTGAAGTGTCATAACACTTGACTGCCTTCTCTGTCCTGTCTGTGGTGTGATCCAGTGGAGAAATAGATAGGAGGGATCAGGCTCGAAAAATCTATTCTCTGTCTGGAAAGCACGCAGGCACACACATTCAGACTCACAGCCCACGCTTGCATTCCATAAACCTGGCAGAGGCACCTAATAAAACTTCACTCCAGTGGTGTCCCTTGTGCCCTTCTCCTGCTCACCAGCGTGCACCAACTTATTTGATTTTTTTTCTCCCCTCCAGCAAGCATGCTCTTCTTTACCTGACAAAGACGAGAAACAAGTTTTCCTACTCCGGTTTGAGCTCGGCAATGCACCCCTAACGGCCTGCATTTAACACCACATCACAGAAATCGTCTCTACTGTTATTAGCCTGTGTGGAAATTAAAAAGCAGAAAAAAAAAAAACACCAACAAGGCTGAGAGGGAGAGAGCAATATTTAGCTTGACTGGATAGCTCTCTCTACCTCCTTTCACTGTTTGAACAAGAGGCTCCACAGGTTGCCCCCGGCTTCAGAAACACATCCGGCTGAACTTTCTATTATTTCAGAAATAATACCGTTTTATTTAAAAAAAAATTTAAAGAGTTCTTTGTGTCCGAGCCTGAAGGAGAAAGGAGAAATTAAATGGCTTTTCTGCTTCGTGAAAGAATGTCAGCCTGTGGCAATATGTGCATTTGCTAATGGAGTGTGGAGTTAAATGTGAAGTGGTGGGAGAGGAGAAAACTAACTGGCTGTGGAAATATTGATAACACTAAAGGGTTATATGAGATGTATCAGGGAGCAGTGTCAGCTGGGACAGATTTAGATATTATGTTCAACTGTTACCTTACAACAACACACATAATTATATCGCCTGAGAGAAAAGAGCGCTGATTTTTTCATACGAGGCAGACACGTGATCAACTTCTCTCGGCATGCACAATCTTTAGAGGCATCTCACACCTCGGCTAGAACATTTAGTTCCTTTTCTATTTGGATACTTCAACCTTAGTTCACGAGAAGTGCCGATCCATTGTCACCTCTCAAAATTAACTACTAAGATCGGCGCAAAGTGCTTTTTCTAAACCGATCACAGGACCAAGAATTGAAAGATGTTGCTGTTGTGTTTGTATATCTTTACTTTGTATATATGTGGGGAAATGCAAACTCTGCATTTAGCCTACTATATCTGGGTCATGGGATGGGTCATGAGTGTGACAAGCAGCACTGCTTACTGTGTAGTATCAGTTCCTCCTCGGCATTATAAAGGAGGACCTTACTTATTGACTAAGTAAGGGGAAGTCATTTTTATGAATATGACATAAAAAATACAAGAGATTAAAGTCGGATCAGTAAAGCAGTGAAGCCCTGGTGATGTATGGTTTGAAAATATGCATTGTGTTAGATATCAGAGAAAGCCTTTTTGTTTTTAAATAGATAATAAAATAAAGTTCTATTTCATGCAAGATAAAGATATAAATGTGAATTTAGGGTGTAAAAATAGCAAATGGCGTCCATGGCACAAGCCATTTTCCATTTTCAGCTCACTCAATATGGTTTTATATAAGTTTGGAGCCGCTCTGACATCATTCCGAACCCTTCTACAGTATACGTGATTGGATGAGCGCACCTCTTACTTGGCTCTTATTGGTCATTTAGTTTGGAAAACCACAGATGCAATCCATTGTCTTCATTTCTCCTAAACCTTACAGCAAAGTAAGTTTCTGAATACGTGTGAGTTAAGAAAGAGGTCATGCAGTTGCAGAGGCATGCTTCATTTTATTGCTACAAGTTGTAGTCGAGAGGCGGTTAGTCACGACGTGAAATTGATTCTCATGTTGATGTTTCCAAACTCAAACCATGTAGCGAAACTCAGCTCACCAGATGTCCAGATGACCAGAAGTGGGTACATAGAGACAAAGCCACAAAAGCATTTTTGAAAGAAGTTTTATTTTTTCAACTTTTGCGTGCCTGTAGTGGGACAGTTTGTTTCCATTCTGCTTCCAGAATAATGTGCGCCTGCTAAGTAGAAATCCATTTAGATTGCGAGAAGACTAAAAAAAACAAAAAAAACAAACAATTTCCTTTAAATTCCCCAAATGGATTCCCCAAGCATATTTCCCCTGTTTTTACACAGAGATTAGTGAAGTGGAGGATCCATTAGAGGGATGGAAGGAAGCAAGGAAGAATGAAGAGATGAGGTTTATGTACAGTAGACTGATTAACGGAGGCAGGAGGAAGCTGTGCTGCCACATTTTGAACCACTGGCAGGTCATGCAAAGCCGTCATGCATTTATGCTTCACTTTCTGTCTTCCATCTCTCCGTTAAAAAAAAAAAAAAATCTCCACTCACCCTTTTTAACCAGTAGACCACAAGTGAAATGAAAATTCACTCAGTTTCAAGCATAAGTAAGTACACTTGGATCTTGGGCACTAAATGTACTTTTACTGTGAGACATACTCAGTTATATTCAGCTGCTGCGATACGGACTGAGCCTTTATACATGGGGCACACACTCAACCATGTGAGCTACCAGGATGCCCCAATTCTCTATTTTCTTGTACTGACTGCATCATTTTCCTTTTAACCAGTTATTCTTCAAACATGCACAATTATGTTAAACCTTTTCCCATGCGCAGTTTATAGTAGGGCTGGGACGATATGCTTTTGTCCCGATTCGATTCTTTGACGATACATGGGTGCCGATTAATATTGCGATTTTAATTAATTGCGATTCTAGAAGTATTGCGATACGATAGTTTTGAATATTGTGATCAGTGAGTCTGACGTTTATTTAATTTGCAAAGAAGTACATAACATGTATTTTCTGCTTTCCGTCTGTTTTCCTGGAAACGGTTATGATGTTGTCGCCATCAGCGGTACTGTATAAACAAAATATTTAGGTGAATTATTGGTAAAAAAAATAAAAAAATATTGATTCTAGGGAAAAGAATCACGATACATACACGTGCGTGTGTGTGTGTGTGTGTGTTTGGGAGGGAGGTCCTATCGAGCAGTAATGCAGCTGCAGTGTGTGATTGACCTCTGCCAAGCTGTCCATTAACCTCCAACACACACATGCTCTCCTGTCCCTCATTTGGCTGAGCGCACATAACACTGGAGCCCACTGTTTTGTAGCTGGCCTGTTGTGGTTCGTTTTTTGTGTGCGTGTACTCCTGTGTTTGCACATGGAGCAGTTTCAACACAATGTTTTTGGCAGAGAGCTGTATGTGAAAAGTCAGTGCTTAGCCTGATTTCTGCGGGCACAAATGCGACCGTCTGGCTGACTAACAGCAGTCGGGTAGAGGTGTGGATGAGTAAGAGGTTACACACCAACCAGACGGCCGACAGTCAGTCGGGTCCCCGAGGTCCAAAAAAATGCCTCGGAACACACTGAGGCGACGCCGACTTGAGCGTATGCTCTGCGCGTGCGCGAAATGTAATACGTCTCCATAGCAGCAGGCGGCGCTTCTCTGTATTGTTTCCCAGAAAATGAAAACCGGCAGCTGATAGGACGAACGCGTCACGTGGTTCTTTTTTCTCTGGAAATTCACAGCCAGACTGTCATGGCAGCTTGTTCAGAATACGATCTCATATTGTAAAATAGTTCACTGAAACGTGTTTCTGAAAACATTTTAAGCGAGAAATAGGCCATGCAGTTGCTGAATCTGTCTTCATTTCAGATCAACAAAGGTCCGTTAAAAAGATTTTCGTCAGGTTTTGAGAGGCTTATCCGCTCGCCATTTCCGGGTGAGTCCCGATTGCCCTGTCTCCGACTGAACATGTCAGGTCGGCCAAAATGAAGGCCGACAGCTCCTCCGACGGGCGACGGCACGGAACACACCGAACAGACTCGAGTCACCGACCTCACCAGACTGTCCGACGGCCGATAATTGGCTCTGTGTGTCAGCGCCTTTAGGAGTCTGCCTCCTTCACAGTGTTTTGGTCGTGAAAAGATTTACATTGTTGTTTTTCAGGGTTAGTGACTGAAACCAACAGATAATGAGAAATCCATTGAATGATGTATGATCTAAGGCAGAAAAGATAGATGGGCTGTCAGGGAATGTAAAATGGGATGCATGTGTTTATATGTCATAATAGGGCTGGACGATTTTCGCTAAAATCATAATCACGATTAATCGAACAAGTTACCTCGATTACGATTATTGAACGATTATTTAAATTTTTTTTTCTTTTCTTATACTGTAAATATGTTCACGGTTATTTTTTCTAATGAAAGAGTGCATAATCCTATCTTTGTGATTCTAAAATAAGGAAAACACACAGATAGCAATTAATGCTTATTTATTAAATATTTCAAACAACTGAACTGAAATCTACAACAGTAGATTTTACAATGAAATAAAAACGTTTCCTAAAAATGTAGAAAATAAATAATAAATGTCCATCATAAGATTAACGGAACCTGTGGTTAACTGTCTTTTCGGAGTTAAACTCCACAAGCGTGTCCTGCGGCTCCCCGGCCGTCACACACACACACACACACACACACACACACACACACACACACACACACACACACACACACACACACACACACACACACACACACACACAGCGCAACAGGCAGAGGCGGGGTCTGTTCCGAGTATAATAAAGCCCCGTCTGTGTTGAGCAAAACATTACGTGAATTACTACGAGAATGGACGTGCATTTAATATAGGAAAAGTGCACAAGTATTAGCATCATTTGTTGTTGTATGTGACGCTAAGGTCTAGTGACGATGCTATAAAGACCGTTGCCGTGCTTGCGTCGCTAACTTACCCCTCCTACCAGTCCCTATGGCCACTTGGCCAGTGGGAATGCAAACGGGTAAAAAGATTTTGGGGGAGAGTAGTTCTTAGAACTGCTTAGAAGTGTACTTCTCTAAAAAGTACAAGTACTATCCGATTGGAAAGCACCTATGGTCGCAGACTGGACGGGGCGGAGTCACGTGACTACACACGTGGCGGCCGTAATATGTTTTAAGGGGAAAGTACATTAACACACAGTGGGTGGCCGCGGAAATATTAATAGGATTAAAAGACCGAAATAACCGACTTGGTAAAATTACGTCAGTTATAGGCTCTGAATTTTGGTTACGATTATTTTTCGATTAATCATCCAGCCCTATGTCATAATGTTCACAAATGAGTGTGTGTGGAACCATGTTTGAAGTATGCGTATTTTTCACAATTCATGAGTATGTGTTTATACGTGTTAGCCAAGTGTTTGTTTGTGTGTTAGCAAAGTTGTGTGCAACAAATAAGCCTCCAGGCTTCTCTAGGTGCCTTGAAAAAATGACCGAAAAAAACTTTTTGTTGCTGCTCTTATGGAGTTTCCTCTAGACAGTTGCCCAAAATTAATACTTTGTGTGTACATGTGTGATTGTTGATATGCTTGCACATTACCAAAAAGTGGCAGCCAGCTTCTAAAAACAACAAACAGCAGAGTTACAACGAAGACAAAGATGCACATAGATAGCAAACAAACACACATTTAGTACACACGCACAGTCACTATCACCCTTTCAAGGATGTTGAGTTTTCCCGCCTGATGTGCAGACTTTTGTCTTTGTTGGTGCAGGTAGACAAGTTTAGTTTGATGGCGATTCCACCAAAGCCAGTCCAAAACAGAGTTGCTCTCAGATCTGACTGAAGCGGCCAAGGCCAAAATTGAATACTTCACTTGCGCATACATACAGTGAGGAAAATAAGTATTTGAACACCCTGCTATTTTGCAAGTTCTCCCACTTAGAAATCATGGAGGGGTCTGAAATTGTCATCGTAGGTGCATGTCCACTGTGAGAGACATAATCTAAAAAAAAAAATCCAGAAATCACAATATATGATTTTTTTAACTATTTATTTGTATGATACAGCTGCAAATAAGTATTTGAACACATGTCTATCAGCTAGAATTCTGACCCTCAAAGACCTGTTAGTCTGCCTTTAAAATGTCCACCTCCACTCCATTTATTATCCTAAATTAGATGCATAAAGACACCTGTCCACCCCATACAATCAGTAAGAATCCAACTACTAACATGGCTAAGACCAAAGAGCTGTCCAAAGACACTAGAGACAAAATTGTACACCTTCACAAGGCTGGAAAGGGCTACGGGGAAATTGCCAAGCAGCTTGGTGAAAAAAGGTCCACTGTTGGAGCAATCATTAGAAAATGGAAGAAGCTAAACATGACTGTCAATCTCCCTCGGACTGGGGCTCCATGCAAGAGCTCACCTTGTGGGGTCTCAATGATCCTAAGAAAGGTGAGAAATCAGCCCAGAACTACACGGGAGGAGCTGGTCAATGACCTGAAAAGAGCTGGGACCACCGTTTCCAAGGTTACTGTTGGTAATACACTAAGACGTCATGGTTTGAAATCATGCATGGCACGGAAGGTTCCCCTGCTTAAACCAGCACATGTCAAGGCCCGTCTTAAGTTTGCCAATGACCATTTGGATGATCCAGAGGAGTCATGGGAGAAAGTCATGTGGTCAGATGAGACCAAAATAGAACTTTTTGGTCATAATTCCACTAACCGTGTTTGGAGGAAGAAGAATGATGAGTACCATCCCAAGAACACCATCCCTACTGTGAAGCATGGGGTGGTAGCATCATGCTTTGGGGGTGTTTTTCTGCACATGGGACAGGGCGACTGCACTGTATTAAGGAGAGGATGACCGGGGCCATGTATTGCGAGATTTTGGGGAACAACCTCCTTCCCTCAGTTAGAGCATTGAAGATGGGTCGAGGCTGGGTCTTCCAACATGACAATGACCCGAAGCACACAGCCAGGATAACCAAGGAGTGGCTCTGTAAGAAGCATATCAAGGTTCTGGCGTGGCCTAGCCAGTCTCCAGACCTAAACCCAATAGAGAATCTTTGGAGGGAGCTCAAACTCCGTGTTTCTCAGCGACAGCCCAGAAACCTGACTGATCTAGAGAAGATCTGTGTGGAGGAGTGGGCCAAAATCCCTCCTGCAGTGTGTGCAAACCTGGTGAAAAACTACAGGAAACGTTTGACCTCTGTAATTGCAAACAAAGGCTACTGTACCAAATATTAACATTGATTTTCTCAGGTGTTCAAATACTTATTTGCAGCTGTATCATACAAATAAATAGTTAATAAATCATACATTGTGATTTCTGGATTTTTTTTTTTTTTAGATTATGTCTCTCACAGTGGACATGCACCTACGATGACAATTTCAGACCCCTCCATGATTTCTAAGTGGGAGAACTTGCAAAATAGCAGGGTGTTCAAATACTTATTTTCCTCACTGTATATAATGGTACCAAGCTCTTGCACATGCATGCATACTCTTGCCTAGGCAGCTTATTGTAGATCACCAGCCAAATGCGTTCTCAGAAAAAGTGATGACAAATAAATGTAAGAGAGTGATGAAGAGAGCACTTGTCTACAGTACTACAACATCTGTCAAACGAATTACAAGGAACTCTATGAAAGATTTGAGCATGGAGGTTTAGTCTTGACCTCTGGAGCTTTCAAGCACATCTCTAGGTCTTCTTTATCAAATAGCCTTGGCTCAAAAATCGTATTCCTTGTCCTTTTCAGCTAATGTAGGTGGCTCAGGTGTCATCACCCGAGTATGGCACTTCACCACTGCAGGTCAGCATGGAAAAACTGTCCAGGGAACTCTTTTGTGAGAGTGAGAGTGAGAGAGAGAGTGAGAGAGACTGCAACTCACATCTATATTTCATTTTAATCTGCTGATTATTTTCTCGATTAATCGTTTGGTTAATAACATCAGAAAATGGTGAACAATGCCCATTACTATTTCCCAGAGCCCAATGTGACATCTTCAAATGTCTCCTTTTTTCTGACCATGACTCCAAAACCCAAAAATATTCAATTTACTGTTATAAAAGACTAAAACAAAAAGAAAGTGTTCATATTTGAGAAGCTGGAAGCAAAACATTTTTTTATTTTTTCAACTAATTCTTTCAGCTTTAATATCAGTAACACACACAACACTATGCATGTACATTACATTAAGAAAAATATTGGTTCAGTGGCAGACATCAGAAGTTACTAACATTTGGCCGGCTTCACACTGGCTGTGTGGCGTGTCCGTTTTTATTTTGGCTCCCATGTTAACAGGTTAGAGCTTCCACACTGCCTGCGTGACACGCACGTCTAGAAAACGTGTGCATGCTAGAAATAAGACCGACGCCTATTTTTCATGTGACACACAAGCGTGTTGGATAGGGGTGTGCAAAAAAATCGATTCGAATCGCGATTCAAGCTCTACCGATTCAAAATCGATTCATAGAATTCCAAAAATCGATTCATATTTAAAAAAAACTAATAAAATATATATATTTTTAATTGTATGTCTATTGCAATCACATGATAGATAGATAGTAGGGATGAGCGAGTACAGCATTATCTGTATCTGTATCCGTTAACCATATGAATTATCTGTATCTGTATCTGTACTCGGACTGGGCGGGGCCTAACCCGGAAGTGGACGGGATTTAACCCGGAAGTGGGTCGGGTTGTCTTGAAATGGGCGGGGCTTTAAAACGGTATGTTATTTTAAGCATACAATTGATATGGGTTGATCAGAAATTGTTATATTTATTGCTGATTAAAAAACTATTTACATGACAGCATCAGCATTGAGCTTCAGATCAATGGTTTTGATCACGATAAACTATATACAGAACAAGAACAATGAATACAACACATGCGGTTGCAATTATGAAGTAAAATGTAATGAACAAGAGTTTTCATACTCAACATAACTTTCTTTTTTTAACTTTTAATTTTTTTATGATCAGTGTGATGGTTCTATTTCCACACCAGGTATGTGTGTGTGTCTGTGTGTGTGAGTAAGAGAGAGAGAGAGAGAGAGAGAGAGAGAAAGAGAGAGCGGGGGGCGGGGGGGACTGTGTTCTACGGATCAAATAGTCCGACGCTGTTTTTCAGCTCTGTTTAGAGCCAGCTGACGGTTTAAAAAAGAAAAAAAAGGCAGAGACTCAACGCGAGTCGCATTCTACCAAGCACCATGTCTGAACAAACCCCACGTTTACCAGAACTCTACTGGTTAATAAGAAAGTACTACAAACCGAAGTAAAAAACAAACCTGAAGCTGGAAAAACCCTAAATGTTAAAGAGAGAGAGAGATCCCAGTAGCTTACAGACATCACACACAACATACACATACATCATAACAGGATGTTAAAATAAGAAATAACAAACAAATCCACATGAATAATATGGACAATAACAGAGATATATACATACACATGGGAAAAGTAACTACATTTACATACTGTGAATCTTTTTTTTTTTTTTTAATGGAGAATCGTTTTTTGAATCGAAAATCGATATCGAATCGTGAGCCTAAAAATCGGAATCGAATCGTTACATTTTCTGAATCGTACACCCCTAGTGTTGGAAGAGTTTCCAGGCGAAATAGAATACGAAAAGATGTTTATATGTCATTTTGTCATGAATACATTTCATAAATGACATTTTGATGTTTGAAAGTCTCTAGGTTTTGACATAAATGTAGATATAAATGTAATAATAATAAAAAAAAAAAATTATCGATTTTCAAATATCGCACCTGTCAATACAGAACAAAATATTCTGTAGCCTATTTTGCCGTCAATACTGCCGACGTTGTCTTTGCTGTAATGAAATCACTATATATTTATGTTTATGGGAAACCTACATGTGTACAGACAAGGCTAGCAGCAGCTGCGCCGCGTCAGACACATTTCTGGTGTGCAAAGACACGCAACAGAAACGCCACGCAGCCAGTGTTTAGCCGGCGTTACGTGCCATCAGTTTGTAAGGCACCACAAGACTCAGCATATTGTTAAAATTGGTTAAATAACCTGCCACACTCTGTCTTTAATCATCATAATGTTGTGGAACTATTTATGAACTCTTAAAATTATATAGTAACAAACACAAAAACATGTAAAGACCTTTGAGCTTTTGGAGGTTAAACAGCTACACAATCCAGCTTTTTATCGCAGGGACAAGCTTTTAGAGTGAACAGTCATGTTTGAATTCTGTTTTTGAAGGCTTTAACTGCGTGAATATTTCAGAGCCCCTGGTCCCAGCTCTCGCTTTTAATAGACTTTAGATTTGTTGTTTAGTTTGGAGTTGACTTTCTCCTCATTGCATAAGTCTGACTGCACTAGGAGGATACACACTTTTACAAATGTATTCTCACATAAACTGTCTGACGCACGCACGCACGCACACAGACACACGCACAGACAGAGAAAGGTAGCTCCCCTAAGAGGCAGAACACATTTAGTTAAGCAGCAGAAAGTTTTCTCTGAAAAGTGAAGGGTGTCATTTACAGACTATGTAATCCCAGGTGGTTGGGTTTGGTTTGCGATTGAACTTGGCCAACAGACTCCCAAGCAAGTCCAGGTTTTAGAACAAGAGTTTAGAAATAAAGGCTCATTAAATAGTAAATACTGACAGACAAATAATTACGAGAGACACACAGCGTAAATGTCATGGTTTCACACTCAGAGAAGTCGTTTGACTGAATAGCTACGAAGCTGAACTAATGAGTCCCATGTGGAACCCACAAGTGTGTCTGTGAGCATGTGTCTCTGTGCATGTGTGTCAAAAATAGACAGGTATATTAGTTTGTTACCATTTGCTTGCTAACATTTTTATGGGCCTGTACTAGAATCAGTAAAGCTTTGTAAATGTTGATTGTACATTTTACACAATGTTACATTACATTTCAAATGTTCAGGCTAGTGGTATTAAGTATAGTAATATAGTATAGTACTTAATATAAGTAATAAAAATGAAATGGTTTGTTGCAGATAATTTAATTTTAAACTTAATTTTCATAGTCTCAAGATTGATGTTATTGCAGTTATAATGAGGTCAGATTTTAGGACTTTTGACATAATACATAATTTGCCATTTTGGGAAATGCGCTTATTTACTTTCTTGCTGAGCGTTAGATGAGAAGCTCAATACCACATCAATATACACTCTGACACTTCTGTCAGTTAAATAGCTAACAAGAGATGGTTAGCTTAGCTTAAAGATTAGAACCAGGGGGAAACAGCTAGCCTGGCTCTGTCAAGGGTGACAGAATCCACCTGCCAGAAAAAGAACATCTTATTCTACTTCTGTCTCGACTTCTGCGGTTTATGAATGCTGAATTTTTATTCATTTGCTTTGTATGTTTGTGTACAGCACTAATTGTAGCACAGCCTTTGTGTCTGAATTGTGCTATATAAATAAATTGCCTTTCCTTGCCTTCCCAATCATTATTGTTTCCATCAACCTGAGCTATTGAGTATGAATTAAAGTGGAGTAACAACTATATTCACCATTTTATTAACTCTTTCCTACTTCTGTCCTTCTCTCACCCTCTCTTAGGGTTACTTACCAGCTAATGCAGAAAGAAGAGAGAGCGTCCTACAGAGAAAAAGACAAGAATATTTTGGCTTCATCCAGCAATACTATGACTCCCGCAATGACGAACACCATCAGGACACATACAGACAGGTATATGCATATGCGTACATTCACACGTCCTGTTTACTCGTTCATTCATTTCTTTTACATGTGACTTTTTTAACACCCGTCTGACAGGACAATCTACAAAAGGTTCCATTTTCAGTTACAGGAACAACTTGTTGTCACTAATGTATTCCCTCAGCACAAACCCAGGACACGTGTGTGTGTGTGTGTGTGTGTGTGTGTGTGTGTGTGTTTTGACAGGATTCGGCCATGCAGACAGGATTACTGGAACCAGTTCCATGCTTTTTTTCTCTCTGTCCTTTCCTCCCTCATGTACAGACTGATGTTGCCCGTGTTGACATGGAGGGAGGGTGGTCGAGCTCTGTTCAGAGTAGAGACAACCAGCCCCAAGCTTCAGAAAGCTGCTTAAATGAACACTTTTCTTTGGCTTTGAAAATAATATCTACTTTTACTCTCTATCTGTCTTTCTCTCCCCCCACATACTCTTTCATTTGAACACTCGACCACTTCCCATTCATTACAAGCCGATAAGAAACATCAAAGTTGGCTGTCGATGGCAAAAACACACATTTCTCATATTTAGTCCAATTTCCGATTGATCTCCTCTGCACTGTTCCAGAAAGCTGGCATACTTTGTTTTGATGACTGACTGGATCGTGTCTTGATGCTTCCCTTTTCTGCCAAATTCTGCTTGTTCCAACACTGTTTTTGTTGAAGGACTGAGCCGTGATGTTAAGTGAATTTTTTTCTGCATGTGTGGTAGTGTATTTGCACACATGTCAGTGTGTTTGTATGTATTTTGTGTATATTATGTTTAAGTGGCTGTAGATGTATTAGCATGCATCACAAGTTCCTATATGTTTGTTTGTCTATGTGTTTGCCTATATTAGGCGGTCCATCAGCAGTGTAGATCTCTCCATCTGTGTCCACAGTTTGTCTCTTCTTGTGTCTGTCCATCTGTCTCGTTTATATATCTGTTTATGTTGTTGGTAACTTGCCCAAACAGCTTGTGTGTGTATGTGTTTATCCATATGCATATTGTTGTAGCCATTGTAGCAGTCCCAGCTTGCACTGCAAGCTTTTTGAAGTACTGCTGTGTATTTGTTCCATCCCAAGAGAAAGTGTTGAAAAGAATTCCATCTTTTTTTTTAGGCTATGATAACATACACTGGAGTTCTGTATTTAAAACAAGTGCTCCTGTTTAAGCTGCATCAAACTATTTTTGGCCACTAGGGGCAAAACTACTTAAGAAATACTCCCTATACACATTTAAAGTAGCAGGGCTTTGTAATATTATGGGCTTCTGAAGTTACTGTGGCTACACTGGCAACCCACCTAAATCCTTCTCCTTGCCACCTGTCATATGTAATGTACATTCACATATCTTTTAGTCTTGATTTGTTAGACTCTTTTAACCAGTCACTCACTCACTTGGTCACTCCACCATTTTTTACTTTTCAGAGTTTTTAGCTTGTGTGATTTTTGTTAGCTGGCAGTAGCTGCCTACAGTTTTATATGGGTAGTTAGAACCATATAGGAAAGCAAATCAAAGCAATGGGAAGAATGCTGCTAAAAGTTGCACAGAGGGTTGTTGATTCCCAGTGGGATGAGCGGTACAAGCATCGGAGTCATTCCAATAAGTATAATACCAGCTTAAATCCGACCAAAAGTAAACACAGAAATTAGCCACCTAATTACCTATTGTGGCTAACTGCATAGGTATCTACTTTTGTAAGAAGGGCCACAATCACGAGAATATGACCCAGGTTTAAAAATAGCCAAACTTTTCTTTATGTCTGAATGTGCCCCTATTCTGGGGTTTACCCATTCCTAGTCTCGCACTACCGGACCTATCTTCATAGCACTGGGTCACCATGGAGTATGGTCTGGCTACATCGTCTATCTATCGGAGATTGGGGAAAAAACGTTTGGCTTGTTTGTTTTTCTTTAAACCAATTTGTATTTCTTCAAACCAATGATAACTTTCCTGGGTGGCGCTAAGCCAAAATAGCGAGAGGGAGACCCGACTAACCACTTCCTGAGTACATCTGAGGAGATCTTATAGCTGCCCAAAACAGGTTTAAATGCGGAATAATGAGGACAAGTGCACGAAGGGGACTTCTACATTTGTGTGTGTGTGTGTGTGTGTGTGTGTGTCTCTGTCTAACACCTTTCTCTCCCATGTTGCTGTCAGATCCACATAGACATTCCTAGGATGAGTCCTGAGTCTTTGGTGCTGCAGCCAAAGGTGACAGAGGTAAGGTGGACAGAGCAGACAGGACTGTGAATACAGCTCAATTCCCAGTCCTGTCAGTAACGAGCCACACACTCTCACAAACGGTCCGCCCCGTCCCAGTCTGGACTATTTTATCTGGCTTGGCTCCAGCCGCTGTCCTGCATCCGTCTGGCTCCCTTCTGATGATTCTGTCTGCCTGTAATGTTGTCCATCTGCGGGGCAGACACTCTGAAATGGTATAAACGTGGTCAAACACACACAAATCTACTCTCAAGCACGTAGCATCACAAAGACATCTCAACATGTGCACACTTGCATTCAAGACCACCGCTGCCATCCATTTCAGACCACCGAAAGCCCCGTCCGCCTTCAATCAAGGATACCAATCCACTAACTGTTGCTCTCTGTCTCTGTCACTGTCTGTGATGCCCGGATCTGTGCTAACTTGCCCAGTGCCCGTTGCTTCAGTGTTTGTCTTTTTTTTTTCTCTCTTTCTCTCTCTGCAGATTCACATTGACATACCGAGAACTAATCCTCTTATTCCTCTCTTTCAACAAGCTTCTGTCCAAGAGGTGAGAACCCTCCCCTGCTGCACACACACACCACCTCACCTTAGCAGGGTTTTCCCCCTTTTGCTTTTGGTCAGATATGGGTGGTAACATCATCCGTGGGACTGATATTGTGGGGTGAAAGGGACAAGTGACAGATAAAAATGAATAAGAAATGAAAATTCCCAATTAAAGAGTCTGTCTAGGAGTTTGAAACGGGAAAACCCTCGCTTCAGCACACTGCATGGTCTGGCATGGGTGCACACACACACAGAAGAACAAACTAAGATTACATATAGAATAATTATGTAATACCTGCAGTCACGCATGTGATCAGATACACGCAAACACTCTGCATGGTTAGTGCTACTGAACAAAGCATTTCTTGTTACAGTTTGGTGTTTTTAAGGATATTGGAAGTAATTATCTTTAAACCCCCGGAGCATTATGTTTGATAAAACAATAACTATCAGCTGTAGTTTGGGCACATTGGGAAAACATGCGGCGAGGCACACATTACTGGAATCTTTAACTATTTAATCTTTGTAAGCGGCTTTGGATAACAGTCATACTTAAATGCTTAAAATGTAAATGTGGTGTAAGTCACTTTTGTTTCTGCAGTGGTGTGAGACATTGGCCCAGCTGGCCTACGGGACTATCAGTGCAGCTTCCCAATGCAACTTAACACGGAAATGAACTTGATTCTTTTCAATTAGATGAGGTTACATTTATCTTATCATCGCAGCGCGTCTAGGAGGTCTTGTCACACATACTGTAGAACCACTGGCCTGAGAAGCAGAGAACTAAAAAGCCAGATGGAAAAATCCCATAATGAGGTTTAGGCTAGTGAGGTGACCACGGCTCTGGACTGCCCTGTATATACACCTACACATAGGTGTGAGCGAGCGCACACACATACTGTATACACCTGACATGTAAGACATGTATGCATTGGCACACACCCTCCCCTAGTCGATTAGTCCACTAATCTGTCGTTTTGGTCTTGGTCGTCTAAGATGACATCCGTCAGAATTTCCGGCAGCGCCTAAACAATCAAGGAAATAAAATGTCCTTGATATAGACTACTGAAAGCCAAGCTTTTAGCTTGTACCTCTGCTATAGTCTCGCTTTGCCAGACCCTCCTCCAAAACGCGCTGAATGAGGGTCTGGCTACTACACATAGCATTCGGGGATGGGAGGAAAATGTGCTCTGGTTTAATGGCATTTCTTTAAACCAATCAAAATCGTCATGGGCGGTGCTAAACTCCGCACAGTGCCGCTGCAAAATAGTCATGCGAGAGAAAACTCAGATTGGACAGATAGTCTAGCTAGCTGTCTCAATTTACCCTGCAGAGATCTGAGGAGCAGTCAACAATAGTCCTCATAAATCCACTGAATTTAAAATTCCAACACAAAGAAAGAGGAAGGAAACAGAAAATACATTTGACATTGGCATTAATCTGTGCACAGACTCATGTACAAGCACATTAATTCAGACACTCAAACACACTCGCACACAGTGCCTCAGGCAACGCAACCTTTCCTTGCCCCTGTCTTGTAAAGGATACAACTCGGGGCTGTAACCAAGAAGGTAGGGAGGGAAATAAGATCAGACAAGGGGGGTGGATAGTATGTATATCTACTGTACATGTCCTCTGTTTTTACCTCCTTTTCCCCTCACACACCAACTCTCCCCTCTTTGAGTGCAAAATAAAAGCCACCAATATATTCAAGCAGTGCGCACCGCATATATTTTGGTATGCAACAGACTCCAAAGGCCCCCCCTTTTTTATATGGTTATGCTTGCTGCGGCACCACCACCTGAAAATCACCTCTGCTTCATTTCATTCACTTGTTTGTCTTGGCACCCCCCCCACCCCCACCCATGGGGCTTGGAGAGATTTAGTCGAGATGGAAGGCAGTCAACAGTCTGTTCCATTTTGGGGAGAGAGGGATATTGAAGCAATTCTGCTGTGATTTCCTAGGTGGTATCTACGTGTTTCTTGTGTTGGAGAACAGTGCCTTCTTCATGAGATGTTGATAATCAGCAATTACTAGTTCCCAACGTGAAAAGAAAACATTCTGTTTTGCCTCCAATTTGTGATTAATGGCTGAAAGAGCAGGATTTAGTCATATTAAGAAATCTTTTTTTCATTTTAAGCATTTCACTGCTGCTTGTTCAATGAATAACTTAAGGAGTGCATAGGTACCAGTTTTGTGTGGATGTTTATGAATACGTGGGATATTTTGAGCGATTGAGCCCATGATCTTTTGCGGTTGGATCATCTTTTAAGCCTCTAACTCCCCTCCTTAAGTTTGTTTCACATTATTTGTCAGATGTCGGTGAAGAGTTCTTTGACTTGGCATAATTTTATTGTGTCAATTTCCTCTCTACCTCTTGAGATTACCCTTATCAGGGTCCTTGGGGTCTGGAACTAAATTGATGGAGCCATAGCGTTATGACACAGGGAGACACAGTTATGCGAAGAATATTAAAATAATGTGAGATTAACACAATTTGCAAAAATGTAGTTGGCTGTCTGTTGAGGACTGGGTGAACTCTGTTTAAACTTGGAGGAAGAGTTGTTTGGTTGGTGTTTTTAAGTGTGTAGCTTCTCTGCATCTTTGTTTTCTGTCTTTCACATTGCCCATAGTAAACTAGGTGTGGGTAGGGTAGTGTGTACGTTCAAGGGTTCACTCAAAGTGGTTCAGTGTCTAGGTGCCAATGTGAAATATGCATGTCAGCTTTTGAGGTTGCACAAAAAAAGATAGTCCCATTACCCACTCTCCCTGCACGCTGCAGCACCTCTCCCTGTTTGAATAATGGGGCTTTGATAAGGAAAGATGAGGTGTGAGGAGTGGATGCAGGTAAAGGGGATTTGAGGAGAAAGTGTAGGGGAAAGCCAGAGAGTTGCATCTTACCAATCTTCCTGGCTATCTTAACATTGATTGAATTACTTTAAATAGAAATGAGATGCTTTGCACACACAGCTTCTAAAAAATGACATTGCCATGGCCATATCTTTTTCTCTCCCCATAAAACAATGAGCTATGATGTTATTTAGAAAGTGACAGAAACATGACATATCCCCAAAAATAAGAAAGTGCTTGATGGGTGTGGTACAGCTAGGTGTGTGTGTGTGTGTGTGTGTGTGTGTGTGTGTGTGTGTGTGTGTGTGTGTGTGTGTGTGTGTGTGTGTGTGTGAGAGAAATGTATTTGAGCTCAAGAAAAACAAGCTGAACATCAAGCCTCTAATTCACTGCGGCTGACAGCATTAAACAGCCACCCATAACGAAGATGGAAGTGTTTGCCTTGCAAAAAAATATTGAGAGAAAGGGAGATGGAGGAGGAGACATAGTCAGAAGGGAAGAGCAAGAGACGGAGACAAACTGAGTGGAACAAAGAAGAGGAAGGAGGAGACCCAACACTAAAGCAGAGAAAGTTCAAAGTGAGCTTTTTGTGTACAGAAATGCAGCAGAGAAAGTGAAGACAGGTGTTGCTTCTGTGCTAAAAGAGAGAGGCAAAGAAATAACGCATCTCAAATTTAGTCTGTGCTCACCCGTCTCCATGATGCCCAAAATCCCAATTCTTCTTGTGTCATTTGGACAAACGGTCATTACCTAACTGGTTAATAAGATTACACATTTTTGGATAGCATTTTGTAGTATGACACTTTTCACAGCAGACTTACAGACAATAAGGAGAGTTGTGGTGGAATACAACATGCCACATACACACTCTTAGCTGTCCATCGTGTTCGATGATGACGCTTGCTCCAGGGATGGGGGTGGGAGGGGGAGGTGGGTTCAGTGACCTTGCCGCTGGTGCCACTTCTCGTGGGCGTCGAGTCCGATCCTTGAGCCGCACACTTGTCCGCAGATGGAGCAGGGGAAACCAAATGCCAGGGGGGTACCAGCCGCCCACTGGTGTCTCTTGATGCGCCTCTCGGATCGTCGGTCTTGGTTGGTTTGGTGTATTTGAGAGACTGCACACACACACACACTTAACTAAGGGTTTAAACTAGAAACATTTATACAATAAAAAAATTAATAAAGTGTTTTTGAAGCCTTTTCTTATTGACAGTCAATATTAAAAACAGGGTCCGGAGCTGTTATTAGAACATAAGCCATCAAAGGTGCCCTGTGATTATCTTGTAAACAAACAAGTTATGTGTACATTCTCACGGGAACACTCGTGCGTATCCTTGAGGTTGAACAAACAAGGTAAACTTACTTCCTTCATGAATTAAAAAACAAACAAAACAAATATATATTTAGAATCCGGCATTGTTTAACCCATATTTGCTAGCTTGCAGTCTTTTTCTTGCCCGTCTCTGTTGGCACTTTGCCACGCTACTTTGCGTGTTACCACCTGTCCAAGTGCATCCTCATGCAACAAACAAAACAGGGACCCGCTCGTTAACACATTGCTCTAAAGTGATACTAGTAAAATATTCCACAGGGTGTCTTTCTAACCCATCCACAAAAAAGAGATGAATATACTCCATAAATTCTATGTCTGTGATCAGCTAATATGCAATGATTGCTCAAGAAAAGTTACAGTTTAAACCAAATTAATATCTTATAAATTGAAATCCACTTCTGCAGTGTTCCACTCCCACAGCACGCAAAGTTGTGCCCATTCAGCTGCTTTCTTCCACACCAGCTTGGCATGCCTCAAATTGTTCTGATTTCTACCACTGCCTTCCCACACTTTCCCAAATGTACACTTCTATGATTATGATCATTCTCACTATCCTAATGTTTGACAGGCATCATTTTCTGCCAGAGAATAACTGGGTGTCTGAACATTATTCATTATTAACGTAACATTTGTGAGGAAAATGATTAATTCATTAATGGATTGATTAGTTCATCAAGACAACATTTTGACAAATTGACAGAGGGGTTCACTGTTAACATTTTCCGATTTTAGCTTCTCCGACACACGGGTTTATTGCTTTTCTGTTTCATATCATTGTAACTTGACTACCCTTGTGCATTAGTTTCTGTAATGTTAATGTGTGTTGTCTACAAGAAACTATTTTGACACTATGTTTCTATGTGTATTAGTTTCTGTAATGTTAATGTGTTTTGTCTACAAGCTAGTGTTTTGACACTATGTCTCTGTGTGTATGTTTGTGTGTAAGATTTTTGAGCGGATCCTTTTTATCTGGGCCATACGCCATCCGGCCAGCGGCTACGTGCAAGGCATCAACGACCTGGTCACACCGTTCTTTGTCGTCTACGTCTTTGAGTACATTGGTAAGTGCAATCTCTCCTTTTTTTATTTATTTTTTTTTCTCCTCCTTTTCCCTTTCACCCTCTAATTTTTTGTGTGATATGCTATTGATGTGAGGCTCAGTCATCTCTTTTTGCTGCCTGTCTAAATTAAGTGCCGCTCTCCGCAGTGCAGAGTGGCACCTTTTCGTAGTTTGCAAGACTCACCGGTTCATCACCACAGGTCACAGGGAATCAACCCTGGGACCCTCGAGACAGTCTCTCTTTTCACAACTTTCTGGCCAATAAACTCCTCATACAGCTCTTCGCCCTCTTTACCCCTCTCTTTTCTTCCATCGGTCTGTTCTTCTTTCGTTTAGACACTTGGAGTGACAGTTTGTGTTTAAATGTGCTTGTGAGTGAGTTCTATTCATCCAATCATTCTGGTTAAGACTTCCATGTTTGTGTGTACAGTATGTGTACGAGAGAGCGCATGACCTGTAAGCGTGTGTGTGTGTGTGTGTGTGTGTGTGTGTGTGTGTGTGTGCGCTCATCCTCGCTGTTCCAACGGCAGTCTTCTCTCCAGAGCACTCCTGCTGTGTGCCTTCATGTTATGCCACATTTATTTTAATCTCACACTTAATTCTTTTGACAGTATAAACATATGCTGTCAGATACAAAGCACACACAGACTGTTTAATACTTTTGCGGCTGAGTTTAATACAACTTTTATGACCACCCCAATAATGTTTTTCTATTCTTGGATTCTTCCTTTATTAGATAGACACTAGAGAAAGGATACAATAAATTTAATAAAGGCGAGTGGCTGGATTTGAACCTGGCACTATATAGCTTTCATTAAAAAACAAACAAAAAAAACCCAATTTATCCTGTGTTTGTATGCATATCCTCACACACACAAAATGACTGGTGGTGCATACATTACTTTAGTCAATGCTTTATTGTTTTTGTGTCAGGGAATCCTCCATTGGGGTGAAGGATTTCTTTTCAGGATGTTCAGGAATGAATCCCACTGATGTGTTATGTCCCTGGTTTTCCCTTCTTGCGAAAGTTATTTTTTTCCCCCATAGATTGGGGGCCTGATAGCCTTTTCAATCACCTCCTGGGAGTTGTTCTTATGAGTTTTTCCAGCATAGAGAAAACAATCAGGGGGTTTTAAGAAGCAATTTTACAGCACACTCCTTTTCTTTATAAGTTTTGGCCATAATCACAGGGAAAGTGTACAAACAGTAAGCGATGGGAATTGACCCCAGGCAGTCGTGGCAACTTTTTGAAGCGGTTAGTGTGCATTTCTGCATGCTTACTCTGTGATGTGAGCGTCTTTATACATCCCACATACACATTGTTTTGGCCCATCAAGCTCTCTTTGAAGCCATTCAAAATAGAGCTGCTAAGTGGAAACCACAATGCTCTGTGGACTACCTTGCACTCCCCAGACCAATTGTGGTCACAGAGATACAATTAGGATCCACACGTTAAGTGGTGGGAGGCACGCAAGTAGCTGGACTGCCTGACTCCTGTGCTTCTCTGTACTGCCTTTGGCACACAGCATTACTCCGAGCTAACTAATGAGTGTTTTTTTTTAAGTGTTTTCTCTACTTTTATTGTTACTTTTACTTTTGTGCACTCCTTTTAGTAAACTGCAATACAATGCAACAGTACCACAAACTACAGCACAGCCTCCAAAATGACTGGGAAGTTAAAGCAAAAAAAATAAATAAAAAAAAGACTTAAAAAAATAAAATAAAAAAAAATTGTCTCCATGGTCTTTTTGTCTACTTCATGTTGAGGTTGTATGCGCAATGTATTTAAATTTAATGCATTTATCCTTTGTGTTGCCTGACTTCTATTTGTTTGTGATGAGACAGCTTTTGCCATTTCCTGGCTGCCCCCCGTTAAATTAAAATAAAAAATAATATTTTCACACAAAAGCCCTCAAATTTAGTTTTAAGTAGGTGAACTGAAAAAAACCCTGCCGTGACTTGTTTTCTCTTCAGACATTTAGCCTCTCTTGTCCTTCACTTTTTCCATTCTTTTCATGTTCTCCTGTGTCTTGTTTCCTCTGCCGTTTCTTATCACTCTGTCATTTTCTTCTTTCTTTATCCCTACCTCTCTATGCATTTGTTTCACCTCTCTCTTTGCCTTTCTCTATGGGTGAGTCACACACAATCAGACTCTTGTTAGATCTTCAAGGCATCACCCCACACTTTGTTCTCCTGCATCTCCATGCGCTGATGAGCCTTGAATAACATACACAGCCAACAAACCTTCAAATGCGCCTCTTACGTGATGGGTTGATGCGCTGTGTTGTTGTTAGGTGTTCTTGTTTTCTGAGCAAGAGAGAGACCCAAAACAGAGAGAGGTTTGGCTCTTTAATGAGATAGGACTAATTCTGCTCCTTTTGTGGTGGGGTATGAAGTGTGAGACAAACTCTAATGCTGTCGTGCTCTCCTGCTCTCTCTGGCTGTCTCTCTTCTCCTGCCATCTATTTTTCTTTCTTCTATTCCATTTGATCTCCATCCTTCTGTATGTGAGCTCATTGCTCTATGGTGAAAGCAGGGAGTTACAGTAATTCTCTCAAGAATTAATTTCTTTAAAGAATGATTACAAATATTCTTTAATTACACTCAATGTAGACATGCTGTCTGAATAATTATTGCACAAACAATGATGACAATAGTAACATTAGAAGGTGTTTGTAGGTCAGACAGATGAACTATTTATCTGTCCTACTTTTCTTTTTCTTCTCTGAATGAGGTCAAAGACTGATCTCTCAAACCCAAGAGACATGAGCCTGTTTGGTAAAAACACTGGCATCTTAAGAAACCTAGCCACAGGCCCTTGATGTAGAGACTTACAAGTGAAACTGCGAATGAAAAATGAATTTAATAATTCGTAATTTAGTGTTTTTTTGTGACTTAAAGCTATAGTGCGTAGTTTGTCGCCCCCATGGCCCCACCACACACACACACACACACACACACACACACACACACACACACACACACACACACACACACACACACACACACACACACACACACACACACAGTTACTTGTAGCCAAGGAGGACACGGAGGATTAAAAAAAGAACATGATGGACTCACCAAAAGAGGTCATTATCTTCACTCGAGGTTCTGCGCGCGAAAGTCGTCGGACAACACCATGTTGTAATCCTAATTACAATCGTATCCTAATGCAAAATTTGTTTAACTTTTAAAATGTCCCCTTGTCAACCTTTAGAGGCGATACAGCAAACTTGTAAGCACACAGTTGCTTGTTTACATTACATTACATTTCATTTAGCTGACACTTTTAACCAAAGCGATTTCCAATAAGTGCATTCCACCATGAAGGTACAAACTCAGAACAGCAAGGATCACGTAGAAGTACATTGGCTTCAATAAGCCAAACTACAAAGTAGCACATGTAAGTGCAACATGTAAGTGCATTTATTTTTATTTTTATATAACCATCATCTTCTTAGCCAAGTAGTTGGAAGAGATGTGTTTTTAGCCTGCGGCGGAAGATGTGTAGACTTTCAGCTATCCTAATGTCAATGGGGAGCTTTTTCCACCATGTAGGAGCCAGGACAGCAAACAGTTGGGATTCCGTTGAGTGATTAGGTGGAGTGATTGGGTGTCCCTCGCAGTGAGTGACACCGCATGTTTACACATCGAGCAAATAGGGAGCAACATCAGCATTCATTTTCAGAGTCATATCCAATATCTGTTTAGCTCTGTTTTGGTCTCCACCAACTCCTGAGGGACATGTCCGGCTCTTAGCTGCTAAACGCTTCACTATGTTCATTAGGTGGTTGCTAACTTTGTCGGTCTTGCTGTTTTGTGCTGAACAGGTAGCATACTGTTGTTGTTTTTTTTTCAAAGCTTTTTCACGACCTTCTGCATCTGAAAACAACGCTGATGAGACGAGTAGACTCTGGTTCAGTAGTAACAGAGGAACATATATGTGTGTGTACAGTATCTGCATTGTCCTGTGTATATTAGGGGCGGGAAGGGCCCGTGCATTTTTGTGCTGCACAAAGTCCACTCTGCAGATGTCTGTTTAATGGACTCAACATTGGCTTTTGTTGGAAGTGGGCCTTCATAGTTCATGTTATGGTGCAGTAACCTAATCAGTAGCCATAAAAGCTGTAAAATGAAACAAGCAGCGCAGTAGGTGAGTAAGTGGCTTAGATCAGTTTGCAGCAAAAAAAGCCCAATATAGGCTTATGTCCTGCAGAGCTAAATGGAGTTACAAAGCAGCCAAACCCAGAACCAAATTGTTTGTAACAATGTTCTTGATATTCACACTAATGCACTACTTGTTTTCTTTCGCCGAATGTTTAAATGATCATGGCATCACGTTTAAGTCTGAACAGTGTGAAGCCCTTTATATTTGAGTGACAGCCAGTATCTGAGGATGGGAGACAGTTCATTGATTGGGGACCTGATTAGGACTTTGACCTGTTTGCAGCGGCTTAATTTTCCCTCTAAACAAGTCTCTTCTGTCTATTCTCTTCTCCATGTTGTGTGTTGTCTCTGTCTTGGATATCATTTATGTGCCCTATTGTGATTGAACTGTATTTTTTGAGTTACTATATAGGCCAAGTTTGATCTTGACATATAGGCTAAGCATTCTGTAGTAAATAACAATAAACCCACTATTAATTACATTATCTTAATGCAGTGTAACTACTTCAGCATGTAAATACTGCACCTAAAATACAAACATGGGCGAGGGCGTTCAGCAATCGCTATCGAATCAACAGCCACGTGCAATTTAGCTAGCAGGTGAAGAATACAAACAACGAAAATTACCAGTTAACTTAATTTAAATTTGCAAGACCTGGCTTAAATGAACTGACAACATAAGTTATACGACTTACAGTTCTCAAGGACGTACACACACAATCACAACTGGCTAGTTATCCTTGTGTGTCCGCGCTATTCTCCGACATGCACTCTAACAATGCAGCCCTATTTCTGATACCGTGGGGGGCCGCCACAAATCACGGTCAAATCAACATAGAGGAAACACTGTAGTCTGGTAGTAGGCTGCCTCTCAAAAACAGGAAGTGATAAGGTCAGGAAAAAATACCAAATCACACACCCATGTTCTGCTGCCCACAAGATGCCTCTGCATTTGTTTGTTTGTTTGTTTGTGTTAGTTTACTTGTCTTCCAATTGTTCCACTAATCATATCTTTAACTTTGTTATTAGTGTCTGGTTTTTCTTTTTTTTTTTTTAGCTCTCTCGCTGTGTTTCTCTGGCTTCCTTTTCGGAGTCATGAAACAGCCTTGGTGTGGCACTGCAGAGCTTGTTTAGCTGACATACACCCCATTTACCTTTTGATGATGCAATGCGGCGTGATGGCTCGACCCTTTAACCACTCCGTCTTTACTGCACTTCCCCTTTTTTCCCTGTCACCAACTTTCATTAACACCTGGCTGTTAAACCAAATTGAAAAGTTCTAATTGGTAGATTATTGATAAACTCTTCTGATGCAGCCGAAGGAAAAATACTACTGAAGTTGTTGTGTATCCACCACGCCTGTTAGGCAAACTAGGAAGCCTCCCTCGTGTCAAAGGAGACATTGATTTGGAGAGTGTATTGTTTTTGTTCTCCACCTGTGAGGCATTACTTTGCTTTTGTCTTGTCCCTATCTTCCACAGTGTAGCGCCTCTCCCATTAGCCGACAATAAAAGTCATCTCATTAAGGCCAGGATGGGCCATGACGGGCCAAGGAGCAGGGCCAGTCCTCCTTTAATTTAGAGCGGCCATTGATCGACCAGCGTATCCATAATGTAATCTGCATGCCAGTGTCGTAGTATGGATCCACTCTGAAGAAAGATGAAAACAAGGGAGCAAGTTAGAGAGACCGGGGAAAGAGATGTGCATTTTAAGCAAAATTCAGGAAGGTGGGGGTTTGACCGAGCTCCACAGCTAGAATGAAGTAGTAGAAAATAACCGCAGCCAGACTGTCTCCTGGCAGGCTTAAAAGTAAGGACGACTGAATGCATGGGGGATGACAGAGAGGGACAAACAACAGGGCAGGAAAACAAGATTTCCAAAAAGGGGAAAATGACTGGCTTAGAAAGTGCCCCCATGCTGTCAGTAAGTGGCTAAGCCAGGCAGCCCTTCCTCCTATCAACTGAGAGATGAATGGCCGGGTGTACCCTATCACCATCTTTCGCTGTGAAGCTGTACTTGCCATAGCAGGCAGAAAGTGGCTAGCAACAGCTTCTCTGCTGCAAGGATTCCTTGAAGAAATTCAGCTATTCACTGCTTTAGTGAAAGCAGTGCTTCCTATAGACGTATTTGTTTTATATATTATGTTTATAATGTTATTGTAGATGTTTCACTTATATACTATGGCCTATGGTCCAAAGACTGAACAGTGTTTATTTGATTATGTTCTGTTAGCTATATATCAAAAAGTTTATTTTAATTCAGCAAAGTATACTGTAAAATAAGGTACAAAATTGAACCTTAAAGCTGCTATAATTGTATATAATAATATACATAATATAGTGAATATTTGGCCAGAACCATGACTGCAAATGCACCAACTGCAGCTTCCTAAAAAAAGAAAACATCATTGTTTTGATAATTGCGAAAAAAGAGAAGTATAGAAGTAAAGAAGTCTTTTTTTCTGGCATTAACAAAAGTGCTCTAAGTTCTTAAATGGCATTCTACCATTTTGTAGACTTCTGTTGTCACTGTAGAAGTAGGATAATGTGCTTAGAGAGCAGGAACCCTTGAGGAAAGGAAGCATAAGGACAAACCTAAAATGTTCTAGTTTAAGTATGTTTTAAAATGTAAATGTGTTTTATTGCAACTGAAGCAGAGGCTCATCTCCAAAGTGAATTAGGAAAGAAGGGGGATGGAAAAGTGAAAGCCGTAGACATTTACACAACGCACTTAGTGTCTAACCAACTAGAGCCATCAGTAAAGTCAGAACATTTTTGGAGTGTCTTTGTGCTTATTAGGGAAGATGGAAGGGATGAGGAGCTAAAAAAAACACTGACGTGTACGATGGCGGTCCTGATAGTGCTGTGGATGAGTGTGTGTGTGTGTGTGTGTGTGTGTGTGTGTGTGTGTGTGTGTGTGTGTGTGTGTGTGTGTGTGTGTGTGTGTGTGTGTGTGTGTGTGTGTGTGTGTGTGTGTTTGTTAAGGTCCTGACACACCAACCAGACGGGCCCACCGTCGGCAGAAAAGCCAGTCGGACTGATCAGTCAGGTCCCGAGGTCCAAAAAATGCCTCAGAACACACTGAGGCGACGCCGACTTGAGCGTACGCTCTGCGCGTGCGCGAAACGTAATACGTCTCCATACCAGCAGGCGGCGCTGCTCTGTATTGTTTCCATTAACAGTCTGATTATTTCCCAGAAAATGAAAACCGGCAGGTGATTGGACGAACGCGTCACGTGGTTCTTTTTTCTCCGGAAATTCACAGCCAGACTGTCATGGCGGCTTGTTCAGAATACGATCTCATATTGTACTAAAATAGTTCACCGAAACGTGTTTCTGAAAACATTTTAAGCGAGAAATAGGCCATGCAGTTGCTGAATCTGTCTTCATTTCAGATTGACAAAGGTCAGTTTAAAAGATTTTCGTCAGATTTTGAGCGGATCATCCGCTCCCCATTTCCGAGTGAGTCCCGACTGCCCTGTCCCCGACTGAACATGTCAGGTCGGCCCAAATGAATGCCGACAACTCCTCGGACGGCTGACGGCACGGGACACACCGAACAGACTCGAGTCACGGACCTCGCCAGACGGCCAGACGGCCCGACGCCCGATTATCGGGCTGGTGTGTCTTCTCTCTTAGGGGTGGGAAAAATAATCGATTCTTAGATGCATCGCGATTCTCTCTAGAACGATTCGATGCTCGATTCAGATAAGTTAATAATCGAAAAAAAAAAGAGGATGGGATAATGGACAACAACTTAGAGTTTAGGCAAGAGTGCAGAAAAAAAACACACAAAAATGGCCAAAGGAGAAAAAAAAATTACATTTTGTATATATACACATGATCTTATGAGATAAAATAATTAGGCAAAACACATATAGGGTGTTCATCTACTTTATTACACTACATCTGACCACCTCATGTTTCATGTTCTAAGAAGTAGGATTGGGCGATGTCCCCTAAATTGGCATTTGACGATGTTTACAGTAAAACGTCACGATGGACGATGATATCGTTCTACTACTATGGGCTAACAGTTACCATAGAAACGATCAGACATACATTTAAATGCCCTCTGTAAATATACAGTATTACTGTGTGTGTGGGTGTGAATCTTGTGTTCTCGGTTGGCATCTTGCAGTAAGCATCCCCCTCATATCTTCTCTCTGATCTGTTTGTCTGCTGGCATGGAGCTTTAGCTGTGGCACAGCGAGCCCTGGCGTGCCGTGCTATGCTGCGCTCAATCGTATTTCAGTTGCATCCTCACATCAGGGGATTACAATGCTGAACCGTTATATGATGATTGACTCAACTTGTGTGGTTGTGGAAAGAAAATGCCAATTCTATGAAGACTAAATATATTCTGGTGTAAGTACCATAGGAGTCGCTGTCATTTGGTGTTTTAGTCACTGCTGTTACTGTTTTGAACATCATGTAACAGATGGGAGCCTTAATACAGTCTGTTGCCCCCCCTTCCTCACCTCTCCTTTGCTCTTCATTTGTATCCACTCATCTGCCATCCGTTTGTCTGTCTATAGATTGAGCAATCTGTGGAGTGGATCTTGGCCAGTTGGCTGTTAACTAATATCGGCTTCTTCTTCCCTATGGTGTGGCCACCGTCGGTCCAGCCTTATATTCTAAGTCTCCCTCTGATTAACGGCTGTTATTAGCTCTAATGAGCTGCTTAGTGATTGCCAGAGCACAGCTGCTGACATCCAGCAGGAATACTGTCTTTCCTACTTTGTTCCTTATCTACTTTAGCTTTCTCTAATTTCTCCTGCTTTAATCATTCAGTGAGATTATTGACTCACTATAGGCATTATTTTCCCCCCAGACAGTTTTGAGACTTGTTCTTCAATTTTCTTTGACGCTGTCTCTCTTTGTCTTTCTCCTGCCTTGAGCTTTGTATCAGTCTCCACTCCTCTATTTGGTTTAGAACGCAATCACCATGTTTCTGGGGTTAAGTAATAGCATTTGGACCGGCAGAAATTGAATCGAGCTGTGTGGTTTTGACCCTCAGTCTCTGTCTGTCTCCACCTTTCTCTCTATAAATGTCTGTCTTTTATTCCCCTGAAATGTGTTCTTTTCTTTTAGACTTTCGATGGGTGCCACTTCACATTCATTGTCTACTTCTTTCTCAAAGTGGTTGCATTCGTTATTCTCATACCTCTACTTGAATGCAAATTTTTCATGTCTTGTTTCTATGATACCATATAACTTGGCTGCCACTCATTCATTTTCAAGGCCACTGGATTATGAATCAATCCAAACATGAAACCTTGTTGATGAGGAGATAGATTGTATTCGCAATATTTCTGGTTGTTGCTACGTATTACCATGGTCAAAAACGCCTTAGCTTACAGATTTTACAAGATAATATGATACTTTTTTATTAGAATTAGATGAACCTACTTAACTATAGAACATTTTATATGATTTATCTGGATAAACATTGATTATAGTGTTTAGTATTCAGCAGCAAGTCGTGTATAAAGTGTTAGTTGTAAAATCAGCTAAACAGATGACTTGAGATACTCTGAATCTATTACAGTTTTTATAAACGGTGGAAAACCTTTTTCTTAAAGGCAATTGAAAGCGCAGGGATGGGTGAATGTTTTTAGTATTATAGTAAATATGTACTAAGTGTAATATGAGCAATATTTACTGTAATTGATTTTGCGTGACACGGTTTTCTTGTTAACTCTGTAATGTAACCGTGGCACAGCACTCTTTGTTGTTGATCATGGTCATGATTTAGGGCAGGCCAGAACCACTATGGAATTAAGTTATATCAACTTTTAGTGTTTAAATGCCTCAATTTTAATGAATAACACCTTGTTTGTATTATATTCTAATTTGTTTGATCTTATAATCTAATGTTTTTTTTTGTGTGTCTGCATGTCCAGGTGACTGATTTAATTTGAGTCTTGTGTTTTTTTTGTTTTGTGAATATTTGGTTGGTGTGTTGATGCGTAGGTTTGTTTATGACGGAATAAAACCAACCAAACTACACCCTATTGAAATAGGATACGGTTTCAACACGGTGAGGTGGAGGATAGAAGTGTTTTAGCCTTTTAAAGTAAATTCAGTTTCATTGGGCATGCAGTTGTTAACCAAAATCAAAACTTAGCAGAGGACAGGACACCCGTGGTAATTGTTTACAGTCATT
The DNA here is from genome assembly GCF_008315115.2 of Sander lucioperca. Classification (NCBI taxonomy): domain Eukaryota; kingdom Metazoa; phylum Chordata; class Actinopteri; order Perciformes; family Percidae; genus Sander; species Sander lucioperca. The sequence goes on along the minus strand of NC_050192.1, from coordinate 15,823,282 downwards.
CAAGGCATATTCAGACGGTAAGCATGATTACAAAAATAGGCAAATCTCTTCAAGCCATGTGACAACCCTTTGCAAAAGGATTGTACGACAGTTGTTTCCAGTTGTGTGTTTTGAACCTGACATGTTTTGGCCTACGGCGGGAGATGACCGTTGAAACCACAAAGGCCATTGTCAGTGCTTGACAACAGGATACATAAAGCTGAAAATCAATAGCTGTGCTTTCATCTGCATCCGGCCTGATCTTATTTCCCCCTATTACCAGAGATTTTCTCATTGCTCCTGATAAAAGCAATAGAGCTCTGAAATGATCCAGAGAAATAGTCCTGTCAAAAAATGATTTATCTTCTGTGAATAATCGCAGGGGTTATTGAATATTTTTAGATTAAGTTAATTACTTGACTATAAAAAGCCATAAATTGAAGCTCTCCTTACCGAGAAGCTTCAGATCTCTCCAAGTCTCTATTTCTCGTTCTCTCTGTCAGCCGCTTCATTGGAAGAAAGGGGAAAAAAAAAAAATCTGTTTTATCATTCTGTCACCAGCAAGACGCGTTCCGCTTGACCTGATGCAATTGGAGGCAATTGAAACAGTCATCTTACCGTAATGCTGCGATGGCGGTGTGTGGTGTTTTGGCTTGCATCATGCCTTTGTGCACGAACGCACACTCGTGCACAAAGACTCACACACATTGCAGATATGTGAGCATGTTTGAAACAAAGCAGTCACACACAAAGGCACTCTCACCCATGCACACACACACAGGATCTGGACACTTGCATACCATGTCCTCACAGACACTTACACACATATTCGTGTATGCATCAGCACAGAATTACTTCTTCAGGTGTCTCTCTTACCACTCTGCATGTCGACTGCCTGTCTGTTTAAACGTGTCAGCCGCCATTCATAATGTCTGCTTATTACTGTTTTTCTCTTAACTAAGCCTGCAGATTACACACACTAATGACTTAATGGACTGATCCTTCACTTACATCTCAGGAATCTTTTCCTCAGCTCCCAAATGTGTCTTGTACATTTGGCAGGCAGATGTACTATGTCTTGAGTGGATCTTACGTGATTAAAACATGTTTATATGTGTCTTTACAAGGACACAGCCTATATAAAGTGCTAGTCAAAATGACGCATGCACTTTTAAACACCTTTGTTAAAGGAAACCTGAGTGTAACCTGCGTATGAATATACTACATAGAGGTAGAAGCACTTTACATGACCTGAAGTAACAGTTGCGAGGCAGTTGGTTACGTAAATGTAATTTAAACACTATTGTAAGTACCAATCCCTCATAGAGACACCAAAGCAGAGTAAATCCCACCCACTACTCCATTAAGAGCACTTGAGTTGTAGCCAGTGTTCCACACCACATGTAACCAAGGAGCCACAAACACAACACAAACCAATGTAGAACACAGTATAAAGAAAGTAATTAAAAAATGCGTTCTTTTATTACCAAGCTAATGGTGCTAAGTACTTAGTACTTTTAAAATCACACAATGGCGTGTTTATTCTATTCAAACAAATCTTAGTAACGCTTTACATATGCAAAGTGATGACAACAAACGTGCATTCAACCCTATCTTACTTGACAGGCTTTTCTCAATGTTTTGTGGCATACTTAGAGTAATTTCCAGTGTTTTTGCTGGACCAAAGTAGGGCTTCAACGAATGATTTTTTTTTTTCTCAAGATAATCAATTTATTATTTACTGTTTGAAATGTTTGAAAATAGTGAAAAATGTCCATAGGTTCCCAGCACCAAAGTTATGTTTTTAAAGTGCTACTTTTGTCCGACCAACAGGCCAAAACCAAAAGGTATTCAGTAACAATTATAATAAAAAATCAATATGAATCACGCTCACCTGGATCCTACACTTCCCATAGTGCAACTTCATTGTTCAAAGATAGCTATCGTTTACCTCAGGCTAATTAATAAGCTAGTAAGTGGCGATTTTTGGCAGCCAGCCTTCCAAAAGATAGAACAATGAAATTAAATGTTAACCGATCATTAACCGTTGACCGACGAGCAGGAAATGGAGTCTCAGTTCACCTGTCCGGGAGGCTCTGACACATTTTCCGCACTCCGTGTCCGCGGACAGCTGTAGGCTTGTACCGGTTAATGTTCTGTGCATTCACAAGTCCACAGCAGCCCGTGGCATTTATGTCCGAGCCCGTCTCCACCGCCTCCACCTGCAGGTTGTCAACTGTGTGGTTTGGAATGAAAGGGAGAAAACAGGACAGAGTAACACGGCGGATATCGCTCATATACTTTTTTTTTTGGACGACGTAGTTAAGGCGGCAGGCGTCTTAGCTGCAAAGTGCTGCGGGAAACCCTGGATAACCCTGATGACATCATTCAAATCTCTCCACGACTCCTCATGAACTTCATTGTGAAATTGGTGGAGTACACCTTTGAATAATCAACTGATAAATGTAAAGCAATCTAGAACTCTTTGGGTAAAGAGACCAATTGCTACCTCATGTTTTTATGTCCCAACTTTTCTATTACATGCCAACAGTGTTTTTCAGAATGCTCCTGATCAGGGCATGCTTGCAGTGGCTATGAATCATAAGATCTGTCAGTATCTGTAGATCCAGCTATGATTTGTACTATTGGTCGCCAATGCCCACTCCCCCTTGCGTACGTATGTTAGCACTGTGGAATTAAGCTGCGGAGGAAAACACAAAACACATCTCATCCCAGGCAATGTCTCTCTGGCATTGCCATGGGTACACAATTGTAGAGCGTGTCGCCAACTGCGCAAATGTTGAATCGCACGTTTCTCACACACACACACACACACACACACACACACACACACACACACACACACACACACACACGCACGCACACACTGTTGTACAAACATCCCACAGGCCAATATGAGGGGTGGTGATGGGGAGGAGTGTAGTGGGAATAGAGATATTGGCAGCAGAAGCAACAGTTAATGCGATGCGGTAGCCTTACCCAACATTACACACTTTAAGCTTCCTCATACAAGACACCATCTTACCTCGGGGCAAGTGGATCATTATGTGTCTGCGCATAGGCAGATATGGTATTAATAGCTGTATTCAATTTGATGTCAAGGACTTACATTATCTTGCCAACAGCTGTGGGGCCTGCTGTTTGATGTATGGACACACGGCTTATAGTGCAGATAGTGGGAGATGAGAACATTGTTGGAGTGATTGTGCAGATTTTATGGCCTAAAGCGTTCCTTATCACTGGTGAGGCTGAAGTTCAGTGCTTTCAATGATTAAGCTTAGTGGTGTACTTTGAAGAAAAACCTTGTAACTTCTAAGAACTATGGAATAAAGACACTGGATAATGATCCCATTCATTTGCCTTTTTGGAAAATAGACAGACTTTAGATAAGTTTCTTTGTCATGACCCAAAAGAAGAAGGAAAAAAAACAATTATTCCAACTTTCACCTTTACCCATATCACTTCTACCCTCTCTCCCTCTCTCTCTCTCTCTCTCTCTCTCTCTCACTCTCTCACTCACTCACTCACTCACTCACTCACACACACACTCTCACACACACACACCTACACACCTACACACACCTCCAGCTGTCTATTTTCATATCTTCACATCTTGTTTTGCACACAGCCATAATTCTATCCTCGTAACGCTCTCATCTCTCACCAGGTTTGCCAGGTTGACTCTCTTCTTAATTATCCAACAGTATGCATTCCACCTCTCTGGAAAATGTTCATTCAATTCTCATTTATAACAGTGTTATCACACTAATTGTGCTACGGTGGGAAAATCACTTTTTTTTGTTTGCTGCAGAAGCCCTAGTGAGAGATGGAGTGGGGGGGGGTTCGTCAGAACAGCCGGGAGCTGGAAGTATTGTATGTCTAACGTGTCTCATTTTTAAGTGCCAAGCCTTGGGCTGTGTCACTTGGGTGCCATTCTGAAGGTGGAAAGTGGATTGTGACATGTTAGGAGTCAGCAACTAAATTGTAAGTCATTAAATCCATTAGATTTAACGTGAACCACCCCTGTAAATTATAAGTAATGACTGCACCACTTTGTGTGATCTTATGAGCTTTCGATGAGAAAATTGTGTTAAAACCAATAGTGTTCTCTCTCTCTGGCGGTCTACAACTCAGGTTTGCTTGTGATTAATCTGAACCAACAGAAGGTTGTCAAACAAGACTGTTTTTTATTGCCAATTGCTGTCTGTAAAGACACACTCACACACACACACACACACACACACACACACACACTTTATGATTACATCAGGGTAAACTAGCTCATTTATCATTTTACATCACATTACGTTGTGGCCCATAGTTGTAGAGGGCAGATGGCAGCGTGTGTGGTTGTGTGTGTTGTGTGTACACGTGCACGTGTCTGTGTATGTAGGCACCCACACTCGGTCTCTGGAGGTGTAACCTGGCTCTGCATGCCAAGCTGTGCCAAGTGCTCACAGCTGGCAGCGACCAAGCAGTTGGTCTCTCTGGACAATTTGCCCCCTGCGCCAGGACAAACAGGAAATAAGCCCTGGGGCCTGGCAGGAAACTGGCTCTGTGGCCAATGGGAAGAGAGGTGAGGAAGGGAGAGGTGAGGGGGAGAGGAGAACAGCTTGGAGAGGCAGGGTAGCAATAGCACCAGAAGAGATGTCAAATGGCTGTATGAGGATGTAGGAGAAGCGGAAGAAACGGGAGGAGGAAGAGTAGAGAGGAAAAAGCATTGATCTACTAAAAGAGAAATCAAGAGTCTTATCAGAGGAAAGTCGAGGTATAACAAGAGATAGGGGCGACAGATTGATGGGGGAGATGAGATATTAAGTGGCAGAGCTGAAACTATGTCAAGAGAATAATAGTTCACCTTAGATTTGGGTTGCTGGAGAAAGTTTGGATTCCTAAATTATACATTCCCCTGCATGAATAAAGGATTTGGGGGTGCTTTTTCCTTTAAAGAAGTTGTATGATGATTCTCATCCTTCAGGCAAACAATTGTCGCTTTGTAATCAGTTTGAATTTTGCGAATGTGTTTTCATAGTTATGTGTGCATGCATGTAATGCTCCTTTGCTATGCCTTCGTGTGTGTGTGTGTGTGTGTCAGAGTGAGTGTGAGAGAGAGAGATATGGGTAAAGGTGAAAGTAGGAATAATTTTTTTTTTTGTGTGTGCACGCTGTGCTTTTCTGCCAATTTGATCATAAAACGGCCGTCTTCAGAGGCCTGTGAATCTCTGTTTGGGCACAGACATGAAAGTTTGTAGTTGTCGGCTTGTCTCTCTTCTCCCGCGAAGGTGAGTTTGTGTCAGACCCGCTTTCTCCTCCTTTGAAGAAACCGAGAATATCATTTGGCGAAAGGTTATTTTGGAGGCACATCGCGCACAGAAATAAAGCCACTGAGACTCCCATTCTCTGATGTGGGGCTCACTGAAGCTTGAACTTCCAGAAATTCCCCAGGTTCTTATTTGTGAAGCATTTCTACTGAGGCACGGATCATGTCCCAGACATGTATTGTCAGCTGGTCCTTAGTGTGAAGGCACTGCTCCAAAAGTAATCACCAAGAGAATATCTTGAAGCAATTTCTACTGAGGCATGTATCTAGTGAAAGCAATTAGCAATTTCTTCTTTTGAAGGCAGGTCAGCTGAGACAAACGGCCTGTTGAGACATTCAAGGTGGCCTAATGTTGCTATTTTTTTTGTTATTTATGTTACCAAAACACTCCCTAGTTTGAAGGTGGTTCATGGAAACTACTGTTCAGCCACAGGCTATTATATCATCAGACATTCACCACACAGGTTTGATTCTTTTATCCTTGAAACAGTAAACAGAAAGAGCTGTCTGGACTGCCTGGCAATGAAAGTAACTAATGACCTGAGCTTTGACTGTTTTTAAGCATTCACCAGTGTAAAGCCGGTTAGTGGGGTTAGCGTCAGTTCCACCAGCGATCACAGAGGGCACTGTTGCCTTGTGATCCAGCCACACTGATCCAGTACAGGCACTCCCACCACAGGGCCCCTCCTCCTCTTAGCCCTTCCTCTTGTGTGTCCTTGTTATTGTGATGAGCTTTGCCCAATTTCAGTACGACCACTGGACTTCTGGAAGCTGTCCCTTCTAATCTGCTCCAGAGTCAAGGTCTAGGTTCGGAACTGAGCCAGACAACAAGGCTTTAGCCATGATAAAGACTGATTTGAGACTTTCGGATACTCATGGGTCTCTCCGCACGCCAGGAGCAGTGGCATTCTCACCACCTTGTTAATCAGCAACGACACCATGAGGATTGCCAGTCAGCCTGTTTACAATTCATCTTTTCAACTACACATTTGATGGCATGAGAGAGAGAGAGAGAGAGAGAGAATCACTAAAAACTGACTTCCAATTGGTCAGATGGTGGCTACTTTTGTCTCTGTGCTATAACAGCTGCTCCAACACTACATTTAGCTTTAGCTGCTTATAGTCGACTGCGGCCTCAATTCAATCCGAGGAGAAATATCGTGAGTTTTCATCCCATCAGCTGTCTTTGCTTTTCTGTTGTTGATTTCCCTCCAAAAATTGGATTTGAAGAGATTATATCTATGTGTTGGCAAGAATAATGGCTATTATGTGTAGCCTGTGGCTGTATTACATTTTGCTTTTCGCATTGCTTGTGTTTGTATTGTGGTTAGAAGGAACTACACTGATATCTAATCATAATCCAGCCCCTGACCACTTCCATATCTGGTATTAAAGATCTGGTAGCTATGTGAACACCTTGATCTGTCTGGGTGCGATAGGATGAAAGATCTCACTGAAATGAAGGAACCGTAGCGCCTCTGTCCGGTTTCAGTCCGTCTTCACCTGACTTCAAGCAGACAAGACAATGATGAGAGCTCCTGCATGGCAGGATGTTAAACAAGAGTACACACACACACACACACACACACACACACACACACACACACACACACACACACACACACACAGCTGTCTGTCTGTCTGTCAGACTGAGCATGCTCATTACAACTTTGACAACATTCCACTGGGGTTGCCAAGGATACCAAGCAGTGCTGCCAGGTCCGGTAGATGTGTCTGTGAGTGTGTATTAGGAATGCAAAAACGCATACAGTAAATACATAACTCCATTTTTTTAGTAATATGACCACACACATAAGCACACAAACATTCCTTTTCTCTGTCCCTCTCCTTTCTCTCTGTAGATCATTGTTAATAAGTCTCGTCCCATCTCCTCTCCACTGGCTGTCAGTGGCTTGTCAGAGGCCCGTCAAAGCCCCTGCAGTCCGTCACACCCTGCTGCCATTAATGACATCTGATGACACCCGCTGTTGAAGTCACCTGCTGGGGATGACTAGAAATTCAGGGTGCTCGCAGCTTGGAAATTGTTTCTTCTTTGCAGTCTGCAGTGTGTATAACATACCTGCAAACTAGTCGCTTTTCGGCGTTTTGAATGGGAAAAAGACATCACACGTGAATCGTGTAGATTCGAAGAGTTTTTATTTTGGGGGGGGAGGGTCCGAGAGTGGCTAATACGCCACCGGTGCCTTAACGACCATTCTCTACCGGACTGAATAGCAACGCGGATTTCGTTGCCTTATTTAGGTGCCACTTAAATGCCTACGCTTCTCTCTGATGCTCCGAAAACCGACGTTAGAAGGAACGGAAACATCGCCGCACGGGACGCTAGTCAACACTATACCTGACAGCAGCTAACGTTAGCCTACCGTTAGCTAGCAGCTGGAGTAAACCAAGGGGGTAAGCTTCGCTTCAGAGCTCGAATCTCCTCCACTTTGACAGCGAATAACTTTACATCTGAAGCGTTTAAAGACTTTATTTGTCCAATTTGTCCATTGTTTATTTCTAAAGAAACACAACAATGTATAAAAGGCTCCATTACCTTGTACCTCACGTTATGGCTCCGTAGTATATGTTTTTGTAAAAAATAGGCTAACGATTTTGTCATAACCACGCGACTTACTGTCGCATAGTAGAGGAATTACCGTATAGTACAGGAGAAGCTTGCAGGCAGTTTGGACTTACATTAGCTGTTTAAGTTTAATTACTTATGTTAACTAGCATTTTAGTTATCAATAATTAGCCTGTGTCCATGTTATCTCCTTACATATACCTACGCTCTCCTTCTCTGCAAGATTGGGAATGATTGAGATTTCTCTTGGCACAGCTACCAGAAGACTTCCAACTTTCAGACACGTTGCTCACGTCACATTTACGTCGTCTCTCTCAGTTGGAGGCTGCGCAGTAACGCTCAGTGCTCACCGGAAAAGTGCTTCTAAAGGCCTTCACTGGTCTCCGTCCAGAGCAACGGGATCTGTTGGTCCATTCTTATATACAGTCTATGGAGTAAACACGGTTAAAATGCTGACAGCTAAACGGTGTAAAAGTGTGTCTGTATTTCACTGGAGAGGATTCTAACAGTCTGTAGCTGCTGTTGTCTGAAAAACAACACAGATGTTGCATTCACTTGAAATTTGCCTTGCCAGCCTCGTGCTGCATTCAAAGTTGTAAAATACCCTTTTCCCATCCTGTGGTTGTTTTTGTTGTTTAACAGGAATGGTTACTGGTGAAATAAGTTATTGTTATAAGTTATTGCTATTCCTTATTATTGGTATAAGGATGTGTCCTAACCTAATTCTGCAGCATTTATTTACAGACTATCTATCTTATAGCCCGTCTTACTTCCTTCTTTACTTTTAACAATTGCCTTATTTTGTATAGCAGTTTACATTGAAATCCAATTTAAATCATACAATGTGAACAAATACCAACAAAAATAAAGCATAACATGATAGAATATAGTCAAAAATAAGATAACCGGTTATTGTGCAGTATAAAGGCAACTCTTTAAGAGGTGAACAAGTTCAAAGACGGAACAAAAGTTGCATAATTTCTTATGTTATTCCTAGAAAATATGTCAAACACACTCACTGTGTCTGCAATATAAAAAGTACATATTATGCTGGAGTGTGTGACTGGAGTGTGCTGAATGTTCAAAATAGCCATGGAAAACGGTTGAACTAAGGGATTTTAAAAGATGGTAATCATTTGACTGCTCTGTTTGTTTGTTTCTTTGCACACGCTCAGCCGCCACACAGCCGCCATCGCTTCATCCCTTATTCTTGTGCTTCAGTTTGTCAGCATCTTTATTCCTTTCCGTGCATCTCTTTCATAACCCGCCACCCTTGCATCAACCCTTGCTCCCACACTCCCTATTGAATGTGTCCTCCCTCTGCACCTGATGTTCTTGTTCACCTGTCTGAGTGGGTGGCTTTATGACGGAGGCCGTGCCGTTAGAGCTGAAGTGCTTTCTGTATCTTTGTTCATTCTTTCTCTCTCTCCTTCCACCTGTCTTTTTCCCTCTCTTCATCTCTTTCCCCTGCACTGTTTATTTCTAACTCTATCTCTGTTCTCCTTTGTCTTCTCTAGAGGAAGAAGTAGAAAACTTTGACGTGTCCAGTCTCCAGGAAGAGGCTCTGAGGAACATTGAGGCTGACAGCTTCTGGTGCATGAGCAAACTGCTGGACGGCATCCAGGTAAGAGAGAGAGATTGTGTGTGTGAGAGAGAAAAATAGGTTGTCTTAGAACAAACTCTGATCAAAAGGCCCTCATATGGTTTTATACTTTCATACCAGCATACTGTAAATGCTCAATCCTCCCACTCACCCCCTCCCCCCTTCTTGATTTCTCTGTCCACGCTTCTCTTCTCCCTGTACATTTCTTTTTTTCTCTTCCATGCTCCTTAAATACTTTGTTTTGTATGGATCTATGCTTCTCTGATCTGGTCTTAATAGAGATAAGTGTTCCCTTCGCTGCCACTTGTTTACCTCAGCTCTACACCTGTTTGCACTTGGCAATATAGTAGGGGTGGTACGGTTCATGAAAAAACATCCGAACCGCTCGGTTCGCATGTCTCGGTTCGGAGCGTGTGTGCGTCGCACGGTTCGTCAGTACACTGTTAATGTGCACTAACCACTTACTGCCGTAGTGCCCACTTTCGACACCTATGTTAAAACACTTACTGGAAACGACGAGGGGGATGAGCGTGACGAACGCAACACATGGCAGCTGATTGGACGAACGCGTCACGTGGTTCTTGCTGCTCCCGAATTTCAAAACCGACTCTAATGGCGTCTCGTTCTGAATACGATCTCATATTTTACGAAAATAGTTCACCGAAAAGTGTTTCTGAAAACATTTTAAGTGAGAAATAGGCCATACAGTTGCTGAATCTGTCAGTTTTTTTGATCGACAAAGGTCAGCTTAAAAGATTTTTGTCAGATTTTGAGAGGCGCCTCAGGTGGAGTGTGGAGTGCTGCAGGTCACATCACATGCAGAAATGGTAAGTGGGAGAGATAAGGAAGGCTGCCCGGAGTTGGAGGATGCACCAGCGTCGTATATAGTCTGGTGTGTGGGAACATTTTGGATTTCATGTTACCTATGATGACAGCAGAAATAAAACAATAGATAGAACTGCCACTGTGTGCATGTATTGTGCAACATGCATTCAATATGCTAATTTTAGCTATATATCATATGCTGAAGTATATTTCTGGAGTGTTAAAGATTAAAAGAAAAAATAACAAGAACCGTACAGAACCGAAAACCGTGACCCTAAAACCGTGATACGAACCGAACCGTGGATTTTGTGAACCGTACCACCCCTACAATATAGCAAGTACAGTGTCTACAGTTTTATATGTGGTGGGTCGGATGATAACCCAAGGGTGAGATCTCCCAAACACATAGGCCATTGATCTGAAACGGTGAGCTGATAGTGGCTGGAAGCTGTGTACAGCTGCACACTGAGGTCTTGATTCTCAGTGGTATTAGCAGCATAAGCAACTGTTTAACATTACAGGGAATGTGATTCCTTGGTTGGTGTATCAATCTGGATTCCGAACAACGTTAAGATAAATGGTTTCTTTCTAAAGCGCTTTAGCTTTTTACATACACGTACTTGGACCACTTTTACATATTTCTTATGGACAGTATAGTTGAGTATACACACTCCTTGAGATCACACTGCACTGCATAATGTGCTTAGAAAGAATCATGTTGGGAAAATGAAAAGTAAATGTCTCCACTTGTCTGTCATCTAAAATTTGGAAACTGGGATCAGATCACTGCTGTTCATGAAGCTTTTCTGGTCACTGAGCTGAATAGAGACAGGGAAACCTGGCTAAAATGTATATACGGTAGGCTTTCCGCAGTAGGATGTGTTAGCGGTGTTACAGTGCAGTTACAGCCATACATCGCTTTCATTACTTGCCCACCGCCCTCACGACAGGTTTTTAAATATATAAGCGTCCACGTTCAACCCAATGCTAATAGGGAATCTGATAACGTTAATGAGGCAACCTGTAAACTTTGAATGTGGCACCATATGGAGGCAACGATTGTCTAGATTGGCTTTGCATCGAAAGCTTGCCGGAGAGGGCAGAGATCAAAGTAAGCGTTCTACAGATATTGAGCGTCACTGATGAATATCTTTTCTTACAAAATGTCCGGTTTGATCGGTAACATCTGTGTCGTCACGAGTTTAACTGGTGGGAAAATTTGCTCGCTTGGCATGCCTAATATACAGAAGCATATGTGCTTATAAGCTAAAAACTCAAACAAACCAACAAGCCGCGCTTTATGATGATGTAAAATCACTTGAGCACCGACAGAAACCACCCTGACAGCTTCCAGTCCTCCACGCTTCATTCAAACTGTACTCTTTCACCATTAAATTATTATTATTTCTTAGTGCGCAGGTGCATGTGCTGCGTATGTTGTATCAAAGTCATCTGGACAGGCAAGGCCAGACACCCAGGTGTTAAGGTGGATATATACATGCCCACCTTGCCATATATATATATATTGTATATCTAAGTTATGCGTAAACACAACATTAGTGACATGTCGACTCACAGTTACCTAGATATATTTATACCCTAAGTGCTTGTAAAGAGTATGTGAATACATGGGTTTTGTTTATTTTTCTGCACAAGTCTATAGTCATTCTATAATGAATGAAGTTCAAGGAAAATGCCTTAATGCAAAATTTAACAAAATACGTTTTGAGACCTTCAGTGCCAAATACTAGATTAGGTATCTTATTCAAAATATGTAATAGCATTTTACTGGCAGTAATTAAGTTTCACACCATAAATGTAATCCTTGTCAAGTGTGTAACAGCAGTGCCTTCTCCATTGAGGAGTTGTTAATGTACATAAATAATGCAGATTGGATTGGTGCTAGATAATCAATTCTATGCACAGTGTTGAACGTTACAGTGTTCAGTTGGTCTGACATTCCCGTTAGTTGTAAAGCCTGCAGGACTTCTCGAACACTGTGCATTAAGTACGAAGCAGCTTTTCTGTGTGGGTTTAAGAAATGTGATTGCCTTGCATATTCTAAAGCAGGTCTGAGTGTCTGGAGACCAGATAATTGCATACAGACAGCACCAAACTTCATTTTGTTCCATCATTTCTTCCCAAACCCTTTTGCCCACCAGCTCTCTTAATCGACCTCGCTCTCAGCGGTCATGGTTGAGCCATCTGTCAATTCTAAACGTGCCTGCCTGGGCTGGTGGTAGATTTGCCCTCAACAGTACAACTGTTATCTCTCTATGCTTATGATTAAAAGCAATAGAACGGTTTCTACCTTTGTACTGTAGATGCTATTTGTGCTCTCAGGAAACATGGAGAATGTTGTTTCTCATCATAAAGCATCAACATTCTTGCCACATTTTGGTACCCTTTCATTGACTGTTAATACCAGAAGCCAGTTTGGTTCTAGGCCTGCGTATCCCCTGTTGTGCCTGTGACAGTGTTTTAGCACAGCTACTCTAATCATTGTTTCCTGGGTTAGAGAAACACCTGCCAGGTCTCCCCCGGTCCGGTCAATGACCCTAATCTAAAGTTACTTAAGAAAATGGCCACAGCAGTTAGTCTTAAAATGTATTGATGAGGCAATATGCTTATTGTTGAATGGAAATGATTGTTTCAGAGGTAAAGGGAACCCTAGGGTATCTTTATGGTGAGGTGAAGTTTTAGTGAGAAAAGAGGGTTTTATTACATAATTTTTGTTAGTTTACATTGTTTAATACACCTGTGAATTAAAAATTCACTTAATATCGAGAAACTCAATATATTGCCTCGCCCTACACTAAAGGTAATTCTTAGTAAGGAGCATGTGTTGTGCATAAAATGTGATCATCCATAAATAACTATCAATTGGTTGGCTATTAATTTAGGAATTTAGTAGACGCTGTGCCTCGTTGCCCCTGAGAGAGCAAGACAGAGAGAAGCTTGAGAGCCGAGGAAGTAAGAGAAGAATAGAGTGTGTGTTTTTGTGGTTGCTTTTGTATGCGTACGGATGTTGTTTGTCCCCGTGCTTGTGTTTGTGTGTGACCTTGGCTCCAAACTAATTACGTGCAATGCACCAGGGAAGCACATGTTTCCCCCCCTAATGCTTTCTAAACAATCTGACGGAGGCTGAGTGCCTCAGCACCGTAATTAGTTGGTGATCCTTCCTCTGACCTCGTCTTAAACCCTCTCACATCCACTATCCACTATTAGACTTAACTGAGGGCCTGGAGGTGGGGGTCTGGGGGTTAGAGAGAAAGAGAGTCTGCCCATGCAATTACATTTGCTCACTGCCTTTTAAGCACCTTATTTATCCAGCATCTCTTGGAACTGGTGCCACACTGGTGTCCATTTGTTTTGGACCAATTTGTGTGAAATATTTAAAGGAGTTTAATTGCATCACAAGACAGAACAAACTCATAAATGGGAGGTTTGGAAACATGGTTGGGACATTTTGTGAAGAAAAATGTACTTTCTGCCATCTATTCACAAACCACAGCTGGTGTGGTTTTCCTACCATTTTATATAATGACCTGCCTGGTGTACAGTAGAAATACTTTTGAAAGTTTTCTTCATTTTTAATACAGTACATTGGCCATTAGCTGTGGTTTTAGTGTTTCACTGCCATGCCTCTCTCTCACCTTAAAGTGAACAGGCTATTTTGGCTGTCAATTCACATACGCAGCTTCTCTAATGAGCTGCTGCTTTAATTGGCAACACTGCAGCCCCCTCCTCCAAAATGAGCAGGCTAAGTTAAGAGGTAGTGCTGCACAATCAATCAGATATTAATCTCCATCACGATTTGGGCTTTCCACATTTAAGTGTCGATATTTACGTTTAAAATGCGTGCTCCGCTCATGGACAACTCTGCTGCATATCCAATCATGCGCTTCCTAAACTATTAACCCGCCACCATGGGGCGTTCCAAGAGTTTTTGGCTTCACTTTTGGGGAGCTGTGATGTTAACCTATGAACAACTTTCCTGAATGTTGCACTAGGTGAAGAAGAACCCTAATTTAAGTCTTAGTGTGATGCAAATTATTGTTAATTAGCCCAACATGGAAGTGTAAATGTTAAAGCAATACAAATAGTTAGTCCTTAAAATCAATGAATAATCGTGATCATCATTTTGGTCATAGTCGAGTAGCCCCAGTATGAAGCACGTAGGTGAGAGAAATCAGTCAATCCCAGGCAAAATCAGAACGACCTGTACAAATGTCTTGATGTGTTTTTGTGTGTAAATTTTCACACTTCAAAAGCACTAAAATGTTGGGCATTACTACCTTTTCGGCTGCCCCCTTTTAGTGGCTGAGGACTCGAGAGAAAAAATGTCTGTGTATTATTGATGAGCCCATTGCTTTAGAAGACAGTGAGTGACAGTTTCAGGACTAAATGAGTGAAGAAGACAGCTAAATATAAAATAAATGGACAAACAAGTAAATGGTGTTTCCACACATCAAAACGTCTACCCATTCGAAACACACCTCTGTTAAATTGACCTCAATGTGTTACCCCTGTCTCTCCAGCAGCCAATTAGACTTGTACTTTGCTAAATTGGACAGCGCCTATGGATAGTATTACAGCTGAACATCTTAAACTTGCCAGTAAGAAACTGTGCCCTCTGGTAGCTATGTGCTACACAGGTTTATTTGTTCATGGAGCATTACCTGATTCTATGCTCTCTGTTGTGCTAGTACCAGTTATTAAAGATAAAGTGGGGAAGCTGAACAGCTCAGATAATTACAGGCCAATAGCTCTGGCCAGTGTTATGTCCAAAGTGCTGGAGACAGTTCTGTTGTGTAGACTTGAAAGGTACGTCCTGTCTACCGATAACTAATTTGGTTTTAAAAGAAAGCATGGCACTGATTTATGTACTTTTGCACTAAAGGAAATTTTAGAAAATTATAATAGGCAAAATTCCACAATGTTCATGTGCTTCATTGATGCTTCTAAAGCATTCGATTGTGTTAATCATGAGAAATTATTTTTTAAATTGTCTAAAAGTGGGGTCCCTGGTTTTTTAATAAGAATCTTGGTTTATTGGTACTCGCATCAGACAATGAGAGTGAGATGGGGGAATGTTACATCTGTTGCCTTCCAAGTGACCAATGGTGTCCACCAAGGCGGAATTCTCTCTCCTTTTCTTTTTAATGTGTATATGAATGATTTGTCTTTAACTTTAAATGCATGTGGTACAGGTTGTAGGGTTGGTGACTCACTAATTAATCACCTTATGTATGCAGATGATTTGGTCATTTTTAGCCCATATAGTGCTGGTCTCCAACAGCTTCTGAGAATATGCACACAGAATGGTGCTGATTTTGATATTAAATACAATGCCAAAAAAGAGTAAGATCATGATTATTAGGAGTAGAGAAGACAGACAGTCAACCTTCCCTGACTTCTGTCTGTCTGGCACTGCACTTGGGGTGTGCAGTGAGATTACATATTTGGGCCATATTATTGCAAATGACCTGTCTGATGATAAGGATATCTATAGGCAGTGTCGGAAGCTGTATGCTCAAGCGAACATGCTGTGTCGTAAGTTTAGCATGTGCTCTGTATCTGTAAAGATCTCACTGTTCAGAGCGTATTGTACACCTTTGTATACTGCCTACCTGTGGTGTCGTTATAAGCAAGGCAGCATTAGAAAACTCATAGTAGCTTATAATGACAGCATGAGGCTGCTGCTGAGAGCTCCAAGAAGCTCCAGTGCAAGCCATATGTTTGTCAGTGTCGGGGTACCTACCTGCTCTGCTGTTTTACGTAACCTGATGTATAGATTTATTTGCAGGGTATCTGAGTCAGAAAATGACTTGATTACTGTTTTGGCTAACCCTGTACGCAGTTCTGTCAGATTTACTTCCAGACTGTGGAACCATTGGCGAACATGTCTGTATGTCAGACACTGAACTTTGTAGAAGTTTTTGTGTTTTATGTTATACTCTGTGTGTTTTTTTTATTGTGATATGGATTCCCCTGGGTCTGAAATACAGTTTATGTATAACTTGGCTAATTTAACTTGTTAAAATGGTTCCATATCTGCTGTTTTAATTCATTTTTTAAGATTATTTTTTTGGGGATTTTCCCTTAATATACAGTGACAGTGGATAGACTGGAAAGGGGGAGAGAGATGGGGGACGACATGCAGCAAAGGGCAGCAGGTCGGATTCAAACCCCCGCCACTGCAGGACTCAGCCAACATGGGGCGAACGCTCTGGGTGAGCTAGAGGCTGCCCCTGTTTTAATTAATTTAAAGGGAACTGTCATATCATGTTTTTGATTTAAACATGTCCTGTTAATCCCAATCCATAATATATTAGTAACCTCTGCAGTAAAAACAGTCAGTCAAAGCCTCAGTAATTTAATCTTGGTCTTGGTATAGACAGCTGAAAGTGCTCATAACTGTCGCTCTCAGTATGTAGCAGCTATGTGCTGCCAGTGGCTTACCTGCCATGCCCAGAGAGGGAAATGAAGTCAAAAAGTTTAAAAAGTCCATTATTCTGCCAGCACACCCCCGAGGGCTCTCATTTTTAAAGCCAGCAGATGAAAACCTGCCTTTTATGTTAATTCTGCAGATATGTCTTATAAGCAGGGGCTCTTAAATGTATTTTTCCAGTTCAGGATCTAACTTTGAGAAATGTAATTTCTCCCTGGGATCTGAACTTATTATATTTCAGCGGTAGTCTTGACAAATGGGGGTTCAACAGGAAAATGTCTCTGACCCTTTTTTGGTTTGAATGTACAAGTCTATGCCATGGTGCAAACTTGTTAGGAAATGTTATTCATCAGACGCACAATTCTTTTTTTTTGGCAGGAAAGTTTTAACAGATGACCGAGCTTTACTCCAAAAGTTGAGGTGCCTCAGAGGCTGAAAAGATTATCTATTTAAATGTCCCATGACATGCTGCTTTTTGGATGCTTTTATATAGGCCTTAGTGGTCTTCTAATACTGTATCTGAAGTCTCTTTCCCGAAATTCAGCCTTGGTGCAGAATTACAGCCACTAGAGCCAGTCCCACAATTAGCTTTCCTTAGGATGTGCCATTTCTGTGTCTGTAGCTGTGGCCTTGACCAACTGCCATGCTTTGCTTGTTTTCAAGCCATGATGTCTCTCTCTTCCTCATGGGCGAGCCAAATTCTCTGGGCGGGCAAAGCAGAGAAAGGGGAGGTAACCTTGCTCTTTATGACCTTATAAGGAGGGGATTCCAGATCCAGAGCCCATCTGAGCTTTCATTTTCTCAAAGGCAGAGCAGGATACCCAGGGCTCGGTTTACACCTATCGCCATTTCTAGCCACTGGGGGACCATAGGCAACTCATATTAATGTTAAAAAACCTCATAAAGTGAAATTGTCATGCCATGGGACCTTTAAACAAGTTAACTTTAGTTGTTGTGTTTGAAAAGTTAACTTTTCACTAACTTGTATCACATAAAACCCTCAGCAGTTGAGTCACCAACAGGATAAGCAAACAACATTTAATTAATGTAAAACGCACAAAGATTACATGTTCAACAGCTCCCTCTCCTGCTGCTCCACAGCTGAGCTACCTCCAGCCGCTCCTTTGGAGCAGGACCCAATCAGATTGTGCCTGCTCATTGGCTAGGTAACCATCTGTTTCCACGGTGCCAGCTAGAGATCGGGTCTCCCTAGAACAGGGAACAAGGGTCAGAGGACCGACGTCTAGCAGACGGTAGCCAGACCAAACCAGACGCCTCGTCCTTTTTTAGTTTCCCCAAGGGTTCCCTCCTGTCACCTTGGGCTGTCACTCAATCCACACTGCGCACGCACGTACGCACACAGTGATTTGCCAGCTGGTATGTGTGATGCCTGACAGCTTGTTTGTACATGTGTTTGTATTGTCTGTCTTCCAAGCTTTATTGGTGTGCAAATGTAAATGTAGCCACTGTTCGATAACAACTTGACCTCAACACCTCCACCTCCCTCTATTTTTTTTATTTACTGGATTTCTCTGTTATACATACTTTCCCCCCTCTTCATCTTTCTTTCTCTTACAGATAAAGTTGCATCATGTAGCTAAACTAGTTCACATGCAGGCCAGTGGATACGGAGACAGGAACAGCTACTGGGGGGGAAGAGGTTAGAATAAAGGCTGAGGCTGAAAAATCAGGCACAGGAAGAATAGAAGGAGACATTTATGTAATACGAATGGCATACAGGAAAGAGTGTGCACCCTTATGCTGGATGAAAACATTGTTAGCGGAGAGACAAGTAGTGCATTAGGGGTCATGTAAGGCAAGGCAGGTTTCTTTATATACCAAAATGCATACACTAAGGCAGTGTCAAAGTGCTGGTTAACTCTGTAAAACAGTTACTTCCTTGTGATATAACTAAAAAGCTTTTACATTTGCTGCTCTAAGGAATCGGTATTGGTTTGCTCTTGGGTAAACAGACCACTTTGAGATGTTCCTTTGTATTTAAGATGTATGGCCCAGGGCTCTCCTCAGATTTAATTGCCCAAGACACATGGACTTGGGTAACAGTTTACATTCACATTAGCCAGGGTTACAGTCTGCTTTCTACATTGACCTGAATTCTTAAAAGTCTCACATAGTTTGGTAATTGGAGTAAGGAATTGGAGAAATATGTCCCTCACCTCTTACAAATGAAGGCATCTAGCTTCTCCAGTATATCTGTCAGATATTGGAAACATATCTGTACAATCACAGAAAAGGGAAAGAAATAAAATGTACAGTGTTTATATGACCACCATGTCCCCACCATCCATTACCCAACTTTCAGCATAGTGGGCGAGTGATTTGTTTGGGATGCATCCAAAACTGTCTCATCAAAGGATAAGTAAAGAGGAGCAGCACTCTGGGCAAGAATCAATACCAGCTTTTGGTATTTGAGTTTTAGCCATGCTGGTGGTGTGGCTCTAGGGATGCCAATGTCGATTGGTTGGTCGGTCCACCACTTTGGTCCAGACTGAAATATCTAAACAATTATTGGATGGAATTCCATGAAAGTTGGTACAGATGTGCATAGCACCTTGAAGATAGTTCCTGCTGACTTTGGTGATCCTTTGACTTTTTCATTAGCACCACCATGAGATTGATATTTGTATTATTATTATTATTATAATTTTTATTATGTGTTATTATGTATCAATGACTACTAGATAGATTGCCCCCATTATTTTTTTGGTCAGTACCAAAAAATGATTAGGTTCGATACCCAGCCCTATGCACCAGAGATTATTATGCACTAGCCTTACAGTAAAAACACACTGGGAGCATAATCGTCGCGTATAGTCGCGTAGCGCACCTATTTTCTTTTCGGTGCCCATGTTATCCAATCTGTCCGTTCATACCAGGCGCGGAGCGGCCGCATCGGAACGTGCGCTGCAGTGATTGTCTCAGCATCACCTCTATTTCTTGCACGGGATGCGAGGGAATGTGTCGAGCCAGGCAGGTAATCACATACAGGAAGACCACAGTGCAGCCGGATGCTTTACAAAAATAAAACACATTTCAAAATAAAACACCCATGAATGGTGATTTTTGGCTGTCTTGACTTCTCACAGCAATCGAGCAGATGGAGAGAGAGACCGACAGACGCACAGAGAGAGTGACACACACACACACACACACACACACACACACACACACACACACACACACACACACACACACATCCTGTCCCTTTCTATTGGAGAGAGAGAGCCGAGAGGAGAAGAGCGCAGAGAATCCATGCCTATCTACACTTCGCGGGCTATACGCCCGTTGTGTTTTCACTGTTAGTACTCTGCTGTGTGTCAAACTTATGGACTACCTACCTTCTTGTGCTGCAAATACACATTAAAGTTAACTGCACACGAAAGCAACAGAATGCAATCTGGCCAATCCTCCTGCAGCTCTGAACAACTGTAATTGTCTACATCTTTGTCTAGACCTTATCGCAACCTGTCATCTCTCTCATATAATCACTTTCTGCTTCACGCACGCACACACACACACACACACACACACACACACACACACACACACACACACACACACACACACACACACCAGAAAATGACAGATCATTGCCCTGTCCTTCAGTTTATTGTCTGCCCTTTATCTTGACCTGTCATCTCTTGCTCTCTTTTCTGTCCTCATGTCTCTTTCTCTCTCACACACATACACATACCCTTGCAGCATTGTTGTGTTGCTTCTGTCCAACTTGCTGATAGACATCCAGTGCCACAATAGGAGGCAATCTTAGTCCGGCGTGGAGCTATTGTTGTCTCTAATAGAATGGACTGAGAGGTGAAGAGGAGCCATTGATTTAGCTGACTGAGAGAGAAGAGGGGGAGAGAAAGAGAGATAGTGAATAAACAAAGACAGGCAGAACAAGAGGCTGTTGACACCTGGTCGAAAAAAAAAAGAGAGAGACACTGATTTCATGTTTGTGCGTCTGTTCGTTCATATGGGTGAAATGGGGCAGTTCCACTTACTTGCTGGGTCAGATGTAGTGGATGGACAGATGGCGGGAAAAAAGGAGAATGTATGAATAATGAAGGAGTGAGAGTTGATTTCCTCCTGTTGCCTCAGCTGATCAAAGATCTAACATATTGGATTTGACAAAGAGAGGAAGTGAAGACGGGCACAAGAAGGGAGAAAATGGGGACAAAGGAATAAAGGATGTGAGAGAGTGTAAGGTGGAGAGAGGGTGAGGGATTGTGATGGAGAGAGGAGGTGAGGACATAGGAGTAGCAGCTAAGACAGAAAGGTAAAAGAGAAAAATGGAATGAATATGAATGCAGAAGAAGAGAAGCAAAATGAGAATTCTTATTAGTATCCTACCCTCGTCTTGAATGTTTCCAGAACCAGATCAAACAAAGAAACAATCAGTCACAGAATAAAATGCAGTGTAGCATGGAACACAAATGAAACACCAGGGAACAAAGCAAAGAACACATAATAGCATGTTCAAAACACTTAGTCCTAGCCTCATTAGCACCACCAAAGTTATGAAAATAGACAAGGAAATGGAGAGTAGAAGGTGGGAGAGGAGAAGAGCTGGAGATTGATAAAGGGAGTGGCTGTGGAAGGATTCAAATGAAGAAATTAGAGAGGAACAGAGCAAGATTTTGAGGTGTAAAGGAAAATAAAGGAGTATGGAAAGAGAGAAAAAAAGAGTGAAGTATGGAAATTCAATGGAGAGAGAGAGAGAGAGACTAAAAGCACAAACAAGAGTCTTAAAAACCTCATGACCCTCAAATGCATTACCGACATAGAGAAAGAAATGTATAAATCCTTTCCTTTTGGAAAAGTTAAAGTAGAAAGACCACAATAACACAATGGAAACAAGGGAAACTGAAACACATATACAAACAGTGTTAACAGATAGATAGATAGATAGATAGATAGATAGATAGATAACAAAGGGGATATATACAATGCACGCTACAGTTAGAGGAATTGCAAATACAGTACGTTAACAAAGGAAAGCTGATGAAGACACAACGGAGTTGAACAATTTGATAGAACATCAGCCTCAGTGGCTGCTCATTCTAACTACCTGAGGCCTGTACTACGAAGCAGGATTTGGCGTTAACGAGTTAACTTCAGGTTCAACCCAGGGTTTTCTGTACCACGACAGTGGATAAGTTGTTACCGGGTTCAATCGCCGTGGCAACTTATGCTGAACACCTAACCTGGTCGGGAGCAGGTTATGTTGGAGATTAGAGATCAACTGGTGTAAAAGCACCGCCTGCTGACCAATCAATACTCGATTGATAACGGCGTCACCATTCTTACCGGCAATTTCCACTGGATGCGGAACGTCGAAGGAGTCATTAGGTTTCCATTAAAGTCAATGTGTGTATTTCCACTGACTGCGGGACGTCTGCGTCCCTACTCCGTCCCAGTTCCGTCAGTCCGCAGCCCTCTGAAGCAGATACGCAGAGCTTCTATTTTTGACGGACGACGGAGAGCTCCGCAGCAACTCAGCACAATTCAGATTGTGCGGGACAGGAAGTCGAACACAGAAACAAAATAAAACATCCGGTTACTTTTCAAAATAAAATACACCGTGCTCACGGCGGGTCATATTTTCCTGCACTACACCTTGAAAACACAGCACAGGGTTGTTTCCCTTCTACTCCTCTGGATGGAAACAAACGGTTGTTGGTTTTGTGGTTCTGTTTATAGAAACTACATCCTGTTATATCGCGCGAACATACGTGAACTCGCGAGATCTCGTGGTCGGCTGGCCGCAGCCGTTACGCAACAAATCCGGACCTGGTGGGTATTGACAGACGGCGGAGCACGTAGCCGTTTTTTTTATTTTCTCTCACAGCTTACCACTGCTGGGGTTGCAACTGAAATAAAAGGCTAAAGCAACGACAGTTCATGGAAAGCAAAAGTGTAATTATGGTCAGATCTTGTGCCTGACTGATGGGAAAGTGACCAGTGTAGTCTAATGTAGGCTGTTATAGTTGGTGTACTGTATATTAGCCAGAATCTGCCTTTGGGGGAGGAGGGGGGCATATCTTAGTGGGGGGGTCTGGGTGTCCTCCCCCAGGGAAGTTTTAAGCATCAACGACTTCATTTCCTGCATTCCGATACACTTTTATGCACCAATTTACGGTAAAACAAATACCTTAGAAAAAAGCACGGATGACAATTCAAAATTTATCAAAAATATAATAGAAAGTATGTTGCGTGTCATTGGGCATTTTTAAGTGGGTAATAAGACATCCTGGAGCTTACTATCACGTAGACTACACCACTGGAAGTGATATTGATAGGATAAGTGTTGTGATTTACGCAAAACAGCGTCAGATTTTTTTGCCAGCTTTCCTTCCTGCATTTTGCCTGTAAAACTGTGTCTGTGTTCTTCATATTTATGTAGAATTATAGTTTGCTCTTATGTAAAATATGCGGCTCTGGTAGATGTTTGCGATTGGTCGTGGTGCGCAAACACCGCCTCTTTTATGTGAACGCGCGCGCCGCTGGATTGGGAAACCCTGGGTGGATTGAACTAGTTGATAACCAGCGTCGTGACACAGGTTATGCGGGACCGCGTTTGCTAGGTTAAGTGAAGCCAGATAACTGAAAGAAATCCAGAGCTTGTTGATCTTGATTCGTAGTACAGGCCTCTGGTCCATCTCCAGTTTATTCCATTCAATCCAAACATGCCGTTTATTTTACAAAAAAAGGAAAATAAGATACAATTTATAACTCCCTGTGTGGGAGAGAATGTTTTACTGGAAATATGTAAAGACAGACAGGATACAAATATAAAAGAACAAACAGAATATATTGAATCACTAATATACTAAAAATTATTAGTCATACCTTTACCAACAACAACAAACTTTGTTTCCATGCAAGCAATTATTTTGCAAGTTGAGGCGTGTATTGACAGGCGTGTAGTAAGATGCAGGGATGGGGATGAGCAAAAATGTGATCAAGACAGCCAGACGAAGATAGGAAATAAAAGTGCAAGACAGAGTTATAGCAGACAGAAAGATGAAATAAAGAGCAAGAATAAGGCTGATTGAAAAGCAATAAAGAGACTTGCGAAACAATTTGTAAGAGATGTAAAGAGAATTTGAATAGTAGCTAGAGAGAGAGAGAGAGAGAGAGAAAAAAGTAAGCACCTAAAAGCACAAACAAGAGTCTTAAAAACCTCCTGACCCTCAAATGCATTACCGACATAGAGAAAGAAATGTATAAATCCTTCCCTTTTGGAAAAAACACCGGGCTGGTAGAAAGAAAGACCGCTAAAGAGGTAGACAAGCTCAGGACATAAAATGGAGACAATGTATATTATATATAATATAGTATTAACAAATAATAAAAGTAAAACAAAAAGCATGATGGGAGGTGGACTAGGAATGTGTGAAAACAAATAACGGAGTGATGGAGAACAGCTGGGTCTGGAGCCTGGGAGGTGTCATGAGGAAAATGGAGGAGAAGGCCATGGACAATATTGTCATTGTGCAGTGTACAAGTACAAAGACAGCGAAATGCAGTTTGCGTCCAACCAGAAGTGCAAAAAAAAGCAGAAAAGTGCAATGCGATATACAAGTATAGACAGGTTGTGCATTATCTAAATGAGCCGCTTGGGTTTACCGCTGTATTGTTTTGATTTTGGGCGAAGATGCTTTGATATTCTAGCCCGTCCAATACTGGATTTTTGTGGTCGATATTGATATCAATATTTGGTTGTAAATAAAAATGAATCCCTTAGATTTGTTATTTTATTGTGACCAAGGTATATACTGAGCAGGACATTTTACAGTTGAAAAAATCTTATCAGTGTTCTCTGGTTGACAGCTATGTAATGGAGACAATGTTCCTAAATAGCAACCAATCCGTTTAGAATTTCTGTGATGCAATATCTTGAAATATACACGGATACCGATATATCTAATATGCTAAAATGCTATTATAGGCTGATTTATCGCCCTGCCCCTTTAGTCAGTCTAGCTGTAGTTGATATATTTGTTAACGATACATTTACAAAGACATCGTTTTGTCAGTTATTGTCGAATGTTATCAATATTGTTTTTTACTTTCATCAATTAGTTGTGAGCAATTAAAGGTGGGTCAAATGAGGAGTATAAACAAGAAGTGTTGACACATTTAGAGGCTATGGAGGGATAAAACAAGTGTGAGATGCTATAGATGGAGGAATAAAAGAAAGAAGCAGTAGAGAATGCGGTTTCTACCCCGCCAGCCGCTGATGGACTCAGGAGGACACACACGCCTTGGTTCTGCTGAGCCTGAAGGACAACTGGAGCTGTTTATTGCTAAATGACTTATCTTCCCCCCCTCTCTTTCTTTCTTTCATTCTTTCTCTTCTCTTCTCTCTCCACCTCTCTACCTCTTTCCATCTGTTGGATAGTTTGCCACATCAGCTGTTCTCCAGCCACACTGAAATGACCCCTCAAGGAAACCTAATCTCTCTGTGTGTGAGTGTGAGTGTGTGTGTGTGTGTGTGTGTGTGTGTGAGAGAGAGAAAGTGTATACGCACAGACACTTAAGTGCTGTTCTCACATGTATTGTATTCTGCAAATTCAACTGACCGACACTGCCCACTCTTGTGATCATATTCAGGTTCAGTTATTGTCTTCATATCCTAAAAACGTCCTAGTATATTTGTATTAAATCATGTTATAGATTAAAATGTCAAAACGTATGATGTCCACAGCATCACTCATTCAATCATCTCGTCTTGCTTCAGAAGCCAAGCCGTCACCCAATCTCCGGAGTGACTAGATAAACTGTCCTCAGACTGGAGGGGACACCTTCTTTCTGGGCGCTGGTTGCTAGGGATTGTCTCTAAACAGTCAAGTACTTTGGCTTCTCTACTGGCTAGCATAAATTGGTTAAGCAACATCTAGTCTATACACAGTCTACACACAGTCTATACATTGCTGGGATAAAACCTGCAATGCGATCCTATCTCCGCTACCTATTTTGCAAGGGCACCGTCGCTGCATCCGAGGCTTAGCACCGCCCAGGACGATTGTGATTGGTTTAAAGAAATACACACACAGCTGACGCAGCGCTGTGGAGATCTGGCAACGTGAGACTAAGCTACTTATAGACCCTACCTTTCTGTGTCTCATCAAATGCCAATTGCATTAAAAACATATCAAAACACATAAAAGCTACATATAAATTAGCTGTCAGAAATGCATTAAAAGCAATGTTATAATACTCACAGTGTTAATAAAAGCCAGTAACATGACATCTTTGATTTCTAGCACTTCTAGCAACAATTCTTAAATGACCATCATTAGACATTACAGGCCTGGTGTTTATCTTCCTACATTTTGCCCTACATGTGGCTTTATATTTATATCTAATTTTAACTTTTTTTCTTAACCAGCTGGCATTATGCAGCCCAGATGAGGCAGAGTAACAACGTGCAGGGAACAGTAGTGAAATGAAGGACCTTCAGCTCTTTGTAATATTTTATTATTCCACCACTTCACACCAAAATCTGAGGCCGGGACCCATTCACGGCTCACCCTTTATGTTCTTCCAGACACATTTACAGCCCCGCTTGTTTTGTCATGCCAGTGTTCGTTAAGGGTGATATGAATGAATTAATATTCAGGCATCTCGCTCCCAGTGCACTCTCGCTGCATGTCTATCTATCTCTCCTCTCTACTGCGCTGCTTGACTGAGTGCTGAGCATTCGGACTGCAGACGTGGGCTGTGCGAGTCATCCAAACTGAAAATCCAACCATATGGGCACAGACCCGCTACAAGAGCTATATCAACCATTATTAAGCATTAAATGATGTCTGTTATCTTATCAATCTTCTACGTTCTTTCGTCATGAATTAACGTGTTCCATAGACTGTAAAAATAAGTGGTTTGTAATTGTAACAGTAGCTCTCTCCTCTCCTCCTCTCCTCTCCTCTCTCTCTGTCCTGTCTCTTTCTCTCTCTCTCTCTCTCTCTCTCTCTCTCTCTCTCTCTCTCTCTCTCTCTCTGATCACACACACTCACTCTTTCCCTCTCTCTATCTTTCTCTCTCTCTGGTGCATGCTGTCCAGAGGCAAAACGCAATTACAACTGTCCAAACTGATGATTTTGGGGAAAAAGTGACAGCCAGAGTGTCCACCTGCAGTTGCACTTGCAAAATCAGTCTGTGCGCCGTTTGGTAAATCAGAACTGTTACTTTTTGAGCACGCAATGAATGCCATTAGCGCCACAGCAAAACCCCTGCCCTGGTGACGGGGTGGATGTCATCACCAATGGACGAAAAAATAAATACATTTCAAACCCTTTGCATGTGTGCTATGATACACTCACTCTCGGGCCATAAGGGTGCAAAATGTTAATGTGCAACTAATCTTGTTAGTTTTCTCAACAAGGGATCAATTTCACAGCTTGTCTGAGAAGTTAGAGACAAATATTCCTGTAATACAAATATCTGCTTTATCTCCTCCCTTGCACCTTTTGTCATTTCTGGTTCACAGGAGTATTATCCACTAGTATGACTTTTTTTTACTCCTTCTGGTTGCTTGAAATGATTTATCCATAGCGTTTGAATTCCAGCATGTATTCACTTTGGGAGTCAGCAAATGCTTAAAGTATAAATATTACATATTACAGACCAACCATTTTAGGTTTTTCCAAAGGGAGCCTCGGTCCATATTGACTCGGCCTGATTTTTCTTCTCCTCAGGACAACTATACATTTGCCCAGCCAGGCATCCAGAGGAAAGTCAAGGCCCTGGAGGAGCTGGTCAGCAGGATTGATGGTGAGTCATCTGCCTTGTCTCCATCCATCCATCCTTCCTTCCACCCATCCATAAAGTACTTTCTGCTCACAGCTCTGCCATTTTGACTTGATTTCCATTTCTACCTCTTCTTGTCTTTCCAGTTGAGTCTCCTCTCTCTGTATCAGCCATATTTTTTCCATTTCTGATGTCTTCTCCCTCAAACACCGGTTGAACGGTTATTCATGCAAACACAAAAATAAGTCAAAGTCTTCAAAGTCATCACCCTCTGTGTGGTTGTCAGCTTTACAATGGGCATGCAAGACAATGGGCTTCATTCCAAACCTTTTCTAATTTTTTAACTTGTGCATTCACACACATAGGTATACATGCAGAGAGGTGGAAAGGGGCCAATGATTGGGCCACACTTGTCCCGCATGTATATTTTAAAGTTCTTAGTGATACTCTGCCAGGCAACAGGAATAAAAAAGTCACTTTAAAAATTGCTTGCATGGGGAGTTTTTTTCCCTCTTACAGTTTTGTTAACACCTAAACTTCCTTTGACAGTTTAAATGTTTGTGTTAGAACTAGATACACACCAGGAAGTTACATTTGTTTTCACGCCTTGATTCTTCCGCGCTTGTAATAATTACATGACACTGCGATCGCTGATTGTCATTCCACCCGTCTGTCGGGGGAAATGTCAACGTGTTGGTGATTATTAGCACAAAACAATGGCTTGCAGAAGTGCTGGATGTTAATTTATGCACACAGTGTTCTCATACACAGCACCTTAGTGTTAAATAGCAACGCTACTTTTTCTTCGGTTTCCTCCTTTTCTTTTTCATGATGTCAAAACAATAAATGTGTAAATATGGTTTGAATGGTTTATCCATCCATACTTACTGTACCTTTGTCACTTGTGTGGCATTTGTGGCGGCCTACGATGCAGTGTGCAAAACGAGGTCTAATCGAAGCAAGCCTTTTGTACAATGGTCATGTTCTTGGCTAACCTTGGTGCTGCCCGACCATCCTGTCACCCGCTCTGTCAGCCAGAGGAAGTGGAGGACTCGCCCGCTGCATCCAAATGGATGGAGAGAGAGAGAGACAGAGTGCATACTGTACGTGTGTGTACAGGAGTGTGAATGTCAGAGAAAGTTAGTGTGCATACGCAGGCCTGTCTGTTTGCATGTGTGATTGTGACAGAGTAAACATGCCGATAGAGAGGGCAGTCGCATGAGATCGTTGGTGCATGTCGTTGCCTCTGTGGGAGGAAAAAACAACAACTGATATACTGTACATGTGTGTACATTTGGAGTGTGTGTCCCCTTCTAGGTTTAGAAAATAAATAAATTGACGAAATAAAGAAGCAAAGTCCTCCCAAGCTCCGCCACACCCCAGCAAAGACATAAAAAATGACTTGACATTTTCACTGTATTTATTCCATAAGTGCCCTGTCATCATACTTGGGGCAGAGCCATTTTATACCTCGCTAGCTTGACATTACCACCTCTAATGAGATCACAGATAGCTTTTATCTTGTGTTACAGGATTGTTTTTCGCACCGCTGTCGACATAGCATCTGTTTTGGGAACAATGGCCTCTCATCTCTCCCAAAATTACCTATCAGCGCTTATCAGATGCAGGGTTATCCAGAGTGTTGTGCAGTTGGATAAAGGGTGGGGTCCTGCCTTTTCACAACAGGCACATGTTTTAGCGACTTGTGCAGAAATGACCATTTCTCTCTAGATAGAAAAATAGATTTTATGGTCATATTTATTGTTTCTTTATTGTTTTTCTCTCTGTGTTAATGATTTTTTTTTTGTATGTTTCTTTTGAGATTACCAATCCATTACATTACCAGCGCTAATGGTACTTAATCTTGCAGCTCGTTAATTTTAGATTTGTTGGACAAAATGTAGTGCACAATGAACAATCTATTATTCTCCATGAGAGCGAGCGAGTAACCTTCCCAAAAAAGCAAGAGAAAACCCTTTAGCTGTTGCTGTGGGTATTCTGTTTCAGCCTTGTGTCCATTTTGTATCTAATACAGGGACTTTAGTAGTTGATGGGGTATTTGTGAAGCCAATGGGAGGAGACGCGAGGATAGCGGGAAGGAGGAAGGTGGGAGTTTCTTTTTGACCTCAGCTCAGTGTTTTTAATTGTATTATTGTTTGCAGTACAGGACAGCAAGGATAGGACATTGCTGATCTGTCTGTCTCGCACCACTTTCTCACCTTTTCTCTGCTTCTTTAAATCGACTGCACCTACCTCCTCCTATATATCTGTCAGATAGAGGTAAAACACACACATACACTGTACATTCACAGAGAGGGAAAGAAATATAATGTGCAGTCTTTATGATCATATCCCCATCTTCCATTACCTGCTATGTCTTTTAGCACAGTGGGGGAGAAAAAAAAGGACTGGATTTGTGCCAACAGGTCACAGCCATTTTTGCACAATGTTGTCCTCCTACTCATCCCCATTTTCCCTCCCTGTAACCTAACTTTTTTTTTTGAAATAACTCTTCTACCCTTTGAAAGGCACATTGGATGGTAGGCCTTAAGTGACATACCAATGGAAAATAGAATGATTGGCTGTGTCAAATGCAGCAGACATGTCAAACAGAATTCAAACGGCATGATTTCGAGAGTCTAAAAACGCCAATTAAACACCAATCCAGGATGAGGTTTGATTACTATAATGTCACCAGTTTATGTCCTAGAATGGCTGGGAAAAATGACCTTCTCCCTCAAGTGTTATGACTAAGGTGTCTCATCCTCAGCTCTGTCAACTTTCCCAGTATGACAAAGTTAAAAAATACGTTTATTATCCAAAATATTCTGCAGGTGTTTATTTGTTTTCTGTGAATGTAGTCCCATAGTGTAAGCTCTAATTGATCTTGAAGTAAGGACGCCAAAAAAAGCAGGAGGATTTGTTAAAACTTCTAAAAATCAAAGCTGTTTATTTCTTTACTCTAATTCTTTTAGTTGAAAACAGTGGGTGACATTGTTGGAAGGCTTTTACTTTGAATGTTCTTTGTTTCTCTTTCTGCTTGCCCCTCCCTCAGACTCCCTCTTGTAATTATCTTACTTGTAATAAGTGACGCTAACTCCTATTAGCCTTGCTTGACGCTAGCTCGTGTATCTCCTCAACAGACAAGCCACTTTGTCGGCATGCCTGTAATGCTTCTCTGATCTCTTTATCTCTCCCTTATCTATTTCTGTGTATAGTTGCATGCAAGTGCTTTAGCGCAAGTTCATCAACATGCAAATTGCCCAAAGGTGAATTTATTTATGCTAATCGGAGGACGCACTGGCAGCACACATTCTGAGCCTGAATTGTGTAAAATGGCTGGTAGCTGGATTGTGGATGTATTGCATAATAAAAGGCAGAAAAATGCTACATTGTTTATATGGGTTTGAAAAAAAAAAAAAAGATAATTTTCCTTTCTGTAGCGGCAGCTGCTGTTTGAAGTGGCTATGCATTTTGTGTGCATGACAGCCTGTGTATATTTACCATCCTGTTTGTTTAATGTGTATTTAGTGGGGCTGGATTTGTATATAAATTCACACTTGTGTAGAGAAGACGTGCTTTGCTTTTCTGGAGTTTTTGGAATTTTGAAGTTGTGCCATATTTTTAAAGCTGTGTTGAGTTCAGGTTCAGGCCTGCTGTGGTGTAACCGGGGCACGAGGTCAATTACACCATCTTTCCCTGTCTTCCCACACAATCCTCCACAACCAGACATCACATCTATAGTGTTCATTCACTCTGCTCTCTCTGTCTTACAGCAACTTTACATACTGTACTTAATATACTGCACGTTCCAGGTTTTCAATCATTTTACATTAATTTGTTTAAAGAAATTTAACAGACATCTTTGGAAAATGTGAAAGTTATGTCACTACGGTAACTGCATTTAGGCCACAGTCTTCACTGCTGAGCATCTAGGATGGTGTTTCTAACGTTCCATGGCGTTTCTTGTGCGTTAGTTATGCTAATGTACTACTCCTATTCACACAAGCTGGTTTACAAGTAGCCAGTATTGAGTTTACGCATATCATTTGCAGTTTTCTGAAGCGTTTGCATCATCTGAGACTGAGACACACACATTAAGTACATGATGTACTTGCATGAGGTCTGCTGTTCCACCTGTTTTCATGCACCAGGATCCACAAGAACATTTTTGTAATGCCTAATGTTTAGGACAGAGAGAAGCATTGTTGATGTGTGACAGTGCGCGCGCACACACACACACACACACACACACACACACACACACACACAGATATATATACAGTGACACCATACAACTTATCTGATCCCACGATTGCTGGAGTCTCCCTCGGGCAATCGGTAATAAATGTGTGACCTTGTGGTTGTTTATTGTGTGAGAGGAATAGGTAAGCAAGCATCACTCAGTGGACTCTATCTTTTGTACTTGACTTTGTTATTTAACTTTTTCATTTTTACTTGTTATAGCTGCGTCTCGCCAGAGGGTGTTTCTCTTTGTGTGACAGATACACTAATAAACAGAGATATATTTATAGTGCGACCAAACACACACACATATATGTCCACGCAATATTCTGTACACACATTTATATACAGTAACACAGAGAATGACAACTACATGTATGTACAACATAAAAGCACAACAAAAATAAAAAAAACATACACTTTTAGTCAGTAAGCTGTGTGTCTAGTGCATTGTTGCTGCATGGAAAAGTAGCACTAAACACATTCCTCGAACAGCAATTGTCCAATCATAGCTTAGCAACCTGTCCTCTAACTAGAAGGCGTTAGAGGACAATACTCTGAAAGGGTTTGGAGGATAGTGTTTTATTTCTAACCTTTCCCAAACCTAAAAACACAAGAGCAAAATTACAAGGAATGGATTAAACAGTGGGGTTTCTGCTCTACAGCCTATGTCTGTGGGATCAAAGTTACGTTAAAAAAAACATTATCATTCACAACTAGCACATCTTGTAATGTTAGAAGTGAAAACATACTGGAAATATGAAGTAGTATAAAACCCAAGCAGCCAAAAGGTTTTTATTAGAATGACATTACAGTGTGATCTTACATTTCTTTCTTATAATACTAGGATAAATTAGCTTTAGTACAATCGTCATATATGTAGCAATTAATTGCATATTTAAGATCCTTTACAGGCTTCTTGTTTAATAACAAGTCAGCTGGAAACATAATCAGCTGGGGCCAACTTTTGAAGCTAACCTTAGCTTAACCCTCCTGTTGTCCACGGGTCAAATTTGACCCGTTTTCAAAACGTTTCTATATCATAAATTTGTGTTTCTTTCAACCAAATTGTCAAAAGAAATAACATTTGACATTTTGACCCCGAAAAACAAAAAGTTGCACTGTCGACGGGAAGACAACACGAGGGTTAATGAGCTAGCTAGCTACAACTGAAAAAATCTGCTTGCAACAGGTGTCATTTCAGCTGGCAAAATCAACAGTCGCTGGCTAGAAATGAGAAGCCTGCTTTTGTCTACTTCTGACTGACATCAAGGACCCATGGTTTTAAACATGAATGGGAATTTTAAGCGGAAAATCTGCTACTAGTATCATTGTAAAATAGTTAAAAAAAAAGAAATGCTTACTGTGAAATTGAAAGCTTGACACGCATAGCACTGGTAACTAATGGGGGCGAGGAGCTGTGCTGAAGCTGGCACGAGTGAAATGGATGAAGTTTACAGTGAGATGATTGCATTCTCTATTTATAAATACAATATATTACAGAGACGGGGAGCTATGGGAACAGTTCACAGTAAAAAAAAAAATAAGCAAATGTAAAAGAAAGCAGCTCTGTTAGAACAGAAAGTGAAATGGTAAAAGAAAAAAGAAGAAGAAAAAAAACAGCCAATAGGAGAGTGGAAGAGTGTAACTGTAATTACGTTTTGTACCAAAGAGAGCATGAAGTCAGGCAGAATTGGCCTCATCAGCAGAATCCTGGGAGCTGCTCACTAGTCACTGTACGACCTTTGACCTCCTGCTGTCCACCCGCACTTCCCCAGCCACGGGCTACAGTCCACTGTGGGGAGCAGACTAGCCGGCATCATGGCCTCCATGCTAAACCTCAACCAGCAGTGGGAGGGAAGACAAGACTCATCAGTCAATCATTGTCTATGAGAGATTTCATCCGCAACCTCCCTCAGCCCCCATAACTACGCTACCCAGCATGCCGAGCACTGTGCCAGCTGGACAGCAGCCCTCGGTTAAAAAGTCACAAGTTGTAGCGCTTTAGTTCATTTCATTGTTTCATCGTTCATGTTTATTTATTTTTTTTCCTGTTCTTTTTTTGTTTCATAACTCTCCTTTCTCCACTCCCTCTCCTACTGCGATTACTCCTCATGACAAACGACTCTCCCTTCCACCACTCCCCCCATTGCGCACCTCTTCCCCTCTGTTTGGTGAAGCCGCTAATATTAGGCAGAGCAAGTTCATTAGTGTAATTTAACATTGTCTAAAGTTGTTCCACTCTCTCCCTCTCTGTTTGGCAGCTAGCTAGGATCTGTCACCATGATGCATTCGCCGTTAATGAGCTTGCCTTGTTTATGCTTTTACAGCAGCATGTGATAATTAAACTGCAGAGACGAGTGCGAAGTAATCGCTTTGTGTTTACTTCGCACCCTGCACATGTGTTGGAGTGTGTGCATAATTGTCAAACATGCATGTGTGAGCAATGGAAGATAGGTCAAATTCAAATGTTTGCTGTGTGTTGTTTGAGCACACTAATGTATGTGTTCTTGGCTAGAAATACCTTAATGTTTTGTCATTTGAGCTTTATTAAAGCTGTAAATTTGTGTGAGTGTGGGGGTGGGGGTGTGTTGGGGGGGTGTGAGTGGTTGTCAGTCAGACCTGATTAAGAGCACAGAGTTTGAGAGAAGAGAATGCTATAGTTCCTCCCTAACTGGCTTTTCTTATAGATTCTCTGACAGCTCTTTAATTACAGCTCTATTATGATGTGTGTGTGTGAGAGAGAGAGAGAATGAGTGTCATTGGTTTGATGACTATGAAATAGGGAGTCGCTGAATAATGAGTGGTATTTTTAATCTTTTGTTATGTAAAGAAGCACAAAACAAACATTTTTCAAGAACCGAGAAAGGAACAAAGGCAGCGTCACAGCCTCATGTGCAGCAAATTTCCAGCAGACATTTCTGCTTCTCATCCATTCTCGTCAGCGAGCGTTCATGCCAGCCCGCCATGACACTGACATTGACACCACTGATGTTTGAACTCCGCATTGAGAACACATTGAGATCGCCAGACGCAACGTATGGTTCTCTCTGTGTGGTTTGTCGGAAGTGGGAACATAATCTGAACTAATTATAGGAGGAGAAAACTAAACACATTTTATGGTTATAGGGAGACAGATGCCGAGATCTAATAGCCAGCTGATGTTTATGTTTGGAAAGTCGAGCCGAACGAAACAAACTGAGTGGAAACTGCCGCCTTGACTGATGATTATATTTATATTCAGCTGTTTCTTGGTGTGTTCTCAGCTGTTGTTGGTACCAGCAAAGTAAAATTACAGCAATTTGCACAGAATAATCCATCATACCTACATCAAATCAAGTCTGGTGATTTTCTATATTTTTCAAAAAACAACAAATAGTACTTACAAGTATTGACTGTGAAGCTAAAGCCTGATGTAGTTCATATTTTCATTGTTTTCCAAAAGCTATTAAAAACACACCACTGAGTGGCCGGGTTAGCTCAGTTGGTAGAGCAGGCGCGCGCATATAGTGGTTTACTCTTCGATGCAGCAGCCGCGGGTTCGACTCCGACCTGCGGCCCTTTGCTGCATGTCATTCCCCCTTTCATGTCTTCATCTGTCCTGTGAAAATAAAGGCCTAAAAATGCCCCCCAAAAAAAATCTTTAAAAATAAATAAATTAATAAAAAAAAAACACACCAATGAGTTACACAGGCGACATGGTGCTTCATTACAATGAACATGGGCATTGTGTTCAACACAACAGTACACTGAAATGTGTTTCTTAAAACATTTTAGGCAATCCAGTAACAGAATCTTGATTCATATTTGATCAGCACCGCCTAGTTTGACAGTTTGATCTGAGTTTCGTAAGCCTGGTGCAATGCTGGACAGAGAATACCGGTTACGGTCTTTGACTGCGTTCAAACATGACGCTCCTCCGTCAGTCATCCGTCTTAAACCCGCCCCACGTGAGATAATCGGCTGTGATCGCTCTGCCTAGTTTCTCTTTGGCTGAAAATCTGTTTTGAATGGGGGCCCAGACATATCTGCCAGAGCCAATGAAACATGAGCTGGAAGATTTGTCTGGTTTCCAGGCTACATTGGGACATTATTAATGTTCCAGAGGTGGCTAATTGAATATTTGCTATTTTCCTTAGTAACATGCATTTTAGCCATTACCAAATTACTATTTATTTTTTATTTTTATTGTTTTACTGTTCCCGCAGGAAAATCATGAGGCTTAAAGGAAATGCAGCCTGCCTCATGGAAAAACTGAAGAGATGCATTTTAAAATAAAGTGTCCATTTTGACAGGGTTTAAATTAGGACATGACCAATGAGTGTGCCCAGAAGAAGTAGGTTTTGATTACTTTAGTTAATACTGAGGTGTCGGAGGAGAAAAATCACACACATAGATGATAAAAAAATCAGTGTTGAGCTTATGCAATATTAAAATGACCCAACGTCCCTTTGTCAGAAAAAAAGATAAATAGTCACAATTTTATTAAAACCCCATGGGGTTTAACCTCGTGTGACAGAGATAAACAAAAATACAGTTATACAGCAATAATGTCGGAGAAATTATATGCTCACACGCTATACCTTTTTATAAATGTGCTGCCTGTCCTCCCCTCTAGATGCTATTGACCTACATTGTGTGCACTCCATTCCTCACTGGACTGACATGCAATTGCTTTGGAGTTTTATTTAACAACGAATATTCTCCCTTTTCTCATCTCAGTTTGATGTGAAGCTTTTCTCTGACAATTCTGATAGCTCTGTAATTACATCTCTATTATGAGGAGGCGAATGTGTGCGTGATTGGTTGTGCGTGCGTGTGACACTGACTGCAGTAGTTATTAGCAAAGAGGGAAGCGATGAAGGAATCCGTCTATCAACACACTGTCATCATTAATATTGCCAGATCCTTGCCAGGAATTTTTGTGCCTTATATACTGTACATCTATCTCTACTATTTTGGTGGAACCTTAATCTATGTGGAATATATTTATTTTTCATATTGTGATTATTATTATTTTGACAGAGTCTGTGCACCGCCACATGCAGCAGTACGAGGTGGAGTACCTGCAGTTTGCCTTCCGCTGGATGAACAACCTCCTGATGAGGGAGCTACCATTACGCTGCACAATCAGACTGTGGGACACCTACCAGGTAAACACACACACACACACACACACACACACACACACACACAGCAAAAGCTATTGTTATTTATGCCTTTTGTTATCTGTCCATTTCTATCTTTCTGGCTCTGCATGGGATCTCAGAAATGGGGATATTCTCTGATAATGACATCTATGATTGCCTCAGAAGTGATGCTTTTGTAATTCCTACCATTATGTTCCAGCCAACCTAGGTGGCATGATACAACATAATACAGATATTTATTTATATATAATATAAAGCTATTAAATCATGACGGCTATCTCTGTGATAGTCTTAGTTATACAGAGCCTATAATACAGCCTATCTATGCTGCTCGGCCCCATCACACAACCATGCTGCTGACAAATTTACACTTTTCTTGTTAAATTAACAGGATGAGTTGACTTGTTCAGAAAAAGAAAGGTTTAAAAAATATGCAAATAAGATCCGGGGAAAGGGATTGTAAAGGATTAGTTAATTCAGTAAGAAAACAAAGATGTCAGTAGCCCCTTTCATGCAAGAAACAAAAGTTTTGCTGTCCAACTTAATGGTTTAATTTTATGGCTGTTCTGTTCGTGTGTGTGTGTGTGTGTGTGTGTGTGTGTGTGTGTGTGTGTGTGTGTGTGTGTGTGTGTGTGTGTGTCAAAGTAAAGCCTAATACTGTGTTGACCTAGATGTGTGCGAGAGTGAGAGAGCAGGATCTTAATCCTATTCAAACACATCTGGACCTGCTCGTTTCGCTGCCCTTTTACATTTACACACAGCTTAATAGGCGGCGCCTACAGTTACATCAGATTGTTAACCTCAGTTGGCGTTGTCAATAACACCTAATGTCTGCTATTGATTCAGTGCGGTGTGTGTAAAGGCTTGAATGTGTGTGGATAGTTCAGAGCTTGAGCTGAGTACATATAATGGATTTTCCATCGTATGCAGAGGTTGAGAGTGTAAGACATGCGAGCGCAGTGTTTGATTAGACGTGGAAAGTGGAGAGAAGAGCATGAAGATGAATTGAGATTTGAAGTAAAGTTCAAAACGTCTCCATTGGTGGCTCCTCCAACTGTGGCAGTTAGTTGCACAAACATATGTGTGTATCTTTTCTGCTGTCATCTTCGCAACAGTGTCTGCATCTGTCCCCCTGTTGTTGTTCTTCCTGCTGCCTGTTCTCAGCATCAATCAGAGTGTCTTCCTCTTTTTTTGGTTAAAATGGGGATTGTATGAAATGCAGATGGTCTTGTCACATTTACCCATTTTTGTTTGCTTAGCTCAAAAATCTGACGTCTGCAACTGTAACTCTGAGGTCTGACATTCCCACAGCTCTGAAGTTACTGTCTGAAAGCTGTAATGTAGCATAGCTGCTTCCCATTGACACAAATGCGACCAAGTAAATTAGGGACTTTCGTCAAATAACTGTACCTTTCTGTATATGTGACTTTTGGTTGCAGTTAAGGGCATTAGGAGAGCAGGGATAGATGGGCAAAGGGAAACACATTTAGATAGGTAATAGATCAAGGTATAAAGTTGGGTGTTGAAAAACAGAGAATGAAAGGGGATAGAAAGAGAAAGGGGCAAAAAGAGAGAAAAAGTAGAAAGAGAGAAAGTGGAAAGACTTACAAAATTAAAATAAAGCTTAGTCCACAGTTCAAAAAAACCATAGCTTGGATGAATGAACAACACCAAATGAATCTTGTCTAAATCTTTCTGAACTCTTGACTAAACTGGGCAGCATGAAATAGATTGCAGCTGACAGGTAAAAGCCACATAACAGCAAGGATGGTGTTTTTCTTTTCATGCCTTACTTCAATTAAAGCACCACTGCCATTTTTGTGTCAGATTTAGTTTGTGCAAGCACCCTTGGAAGCAGATAGAACTCCATTGCTGGCTTGTAAAAAATACATTTGACTAATTATACATAACGTTGTACATTACTGCAACCTCAGGGTGGAGGAAAACACAATTTATCTCATCATCTGAAAACTTTTAAGTGCTTTTATTTTTACATATTTACTATATTTTAATCATGAAAACTATTATATGAGCACTTTCAATATTTTCAATCCAGGAATTTCAGCATTACCATTGCTTCCAAATATTCATATTACTATAATCTTACTTACAGTAATTGGTCCCTGCGAGCAAAGATTCTCTTCACTTTCTCTGTTCTCAATGACATTAAACTGCTGGGTCAGCTGCAGTGCGAGCCGACCTGAAAATAAAAACGAATCCTGAACACTCTGCACTCGCATAACTTATGTGGACATCGGTGATTAGGAAGCCAAAGGATCACATTTTTTCTCAGAAAGAACACTTTGGTTGACCCGACAGCAGCACTATGTACTCAGGGACCCACTTCCTGGTCAGCCATCCCTTATCATCACTGATAGGCATTGAATGTTACTCTTGTGAAGGATTGATACTAAATCAAACTACAGTGCTCTCCCATTTAGGCCGTTTGTTGCTGGTGCATTTCGACTGAACCACAGCCAGCTGGCAGGAGAGACGGACATATTTAGAGGTGTGTAGCTTGATAGGAAGGTCTTGAAGGTGTATTTTGGTGTTTGCTTTTGCTTGATTGTTGGACAGGTTGAGTAGGTGAGGAGTGGAAAGGCTGAGAGATGAATATATGAGGAAATATTTTGTAAATATGCATCAAGAGAATTACGTTTGAACCAGAGTGGCCTTCCCAATACTCTGGTTAATCCTGAGAAAGTTAATAACGCATAATTGAACACAAGCTGGTGGTTGTTAAGAAATACCAGCTGACCCAGTACTGCTCTGTACCTTATCCAGCTCTGTTGTATAATAGTCTCTATTATATGTGAAGTCTGCATGGTGTCCATAGTAACAGGCAGTTGCTTTTCATCATGCATCCACAGTAAAGAGGTCGATGACAAATCGAATCATCATCCTACTGAAAGAAGGAAAGATTAAAGGGAAAAAGAGAAGAAAAAAAAGCAAAACAATCCAATGAGAAAAAAGTCACACACCCAGAAACATATGAAGTACACAGAAAGTACTCCTATCTAAATGTATTCACAACATCATAAAAAACGATAGCGTGTCCTGACATTTATTTACAATTCATGTCTCATTTCCTGAACATAATTTACATCTTGTCATCAGAAAGTAGGCTCACTGTTTGATGAGTTAAAGCCACTCGGCAGCCTTATTCATTATGGTTTTGAATAGCTGATTTATAGATGTACACAATACATGTCTGTTTACGCAGAGAACTATCAGACCTGCTCACCAAACAGAATATTAATGTAGAGTAGACCCTATCCCAATGTTTGTTAATAATAACTATGTACAATTTTACGGTACTGAGCAGACAGGGACAAGGAACAACTGGATAGACTCTCATCTCATTCATCTAAAATGCATGTTTGATGTTTTCATATTCCAACACTTTCACCAACATTTGGTTGGAGACCTACTTTACCTGTTGGGTCAGACTAAAGAAAGTGGCACCAGCCAAACTAGCAGTCAGTCTGACCGGCAGTGAGAAGGGAACGTTGGTAACAATAGATTTGGTTTATTAAAGACGCTAGCAAAGCAACATAGTCCATAAAATAAGCACAGCAGCAACGTCAGATATAGGTCGGACCTCCGTGTTTAACTATATATCTTGAAACGTTACAGTTATGGCTGAAAATGACAACAGAAATAAATAGGGTTGGGTACCGTTCACATTTTTACTGGTACCTGAAATTCAGTTCCGGTACCCAACGGAACCTTTTTTCGGTACTTTCCCTCTGTAATACATTTTTTTTTAAAATTGAATTCCCTACATTCCCTACAACCTGTCAAAACAAATACTTATTCATTTCTGTACTGGAACTTTTATTATTGTATTTGTATAAACTACTTTGAATTGCCTTGTCGCTGAAATGTGCTTTAGAAATAAAGTTGCCTTGCCTTCCAACCTCCAGCCTGTCAGTCAGTCACAAGGGCATAGAGAACCCTGTTGTCACTACCTGTAAGGAAGTGTGTTTGTTGAACTCACTGTGGCAGCTTTCACCTCGCCATTATATTATACTGCAGCGAACGTCATCGTGGATTTTTTTTTTTAACACAGCATAATAATATGTGATTAATAAATGTATTTCACGTCGTCCTAACCTCAACGTTCTATTCGGGGCGCGATATTACGAATCCCACTATGAACCACATAAATTGTCATTCATTTTATTGTTAAACCTCTCAGGGTAAACTTTAACACAGATTTTTATTCTTATTGTATAATGTAGACTGACATTTTCAGGAATACATAGTCATGGAAATTTGCCAAAAAGTCATGGGAAAGTATTGGTTAAAATGCGTATGAACCCTGAGCAGAGTATGAAGAGGTGGTGATGAACGTCGGCACCTCTAAATCTGAGACCATGGTACTCTGTAAGTCACTGCCCCAAGTGAAGGAGTGCAAGTATCTCGGGGTCTTGTTCACCAGTATGGGTAGGATGGAGCTGGATCGGCTTTAGACTGCCGAATAGAGTATATATATATATATATATATATATATATATATATATATATATGTATATATATATATATATATATATATATATATATATATATATATATATATATATATATATATATATATATATATGTATTGACATGTTTGTAACTAAGAATTATATCAAAGAATACAGTGGTCACAAGCAAACAACGTGACACGACGCTCATACATGCACCGTCTACTCCAAGTCTAAAACAGAAACAAGGGATGAATGATTAAACTGTGTTGTTGCTTTGTCGTGACTTGACAGCAGCCCAAGTACACGTTGTACTTGTAATCCATCCTCTAAATATTTGATGTTTCACAAAGTCGTTTGGATCGCAAACCCCACACACCCTTTCAGACAACACACAAACTCACACATACACCTTTTTTTTTGACAGTCCCTTACCTTCAGTCCTACCCTGGTTGGGATATTAGGCCATGTCCGCTCATGAAACTTTCATTAGAGCTGTCAGCAAGGCACAGCGCTGTTCTCGTCTGTTCTGTTCTGCTCTCTTCTATTGTAACTTTTTTCTCAATTCTTCCAAACTCCTCTCCTCTCCCGATGTCCTCTCTGCCGTCATCTTTCTTCTCATCTCATCCTAAATTTACTTCCCTATCCTATCTTTTCCTCCATGTCCTTACCTCTTGCGCTTCTCTACTTGCCCTTAAATGACGCTTTTGAAAGACGGTCCGCAACATGCAACCAGGTGGAGATTTGGAGTGCTTAAATTAATTGGATATGCCCCACAAAAGAACCCATAGCATGTCATTTCATTCTTTTGAGTAGGTCAGGGATTTCCAAAACTTTAGCTCAAGGGACAATGCTCTTGAATCACAAGAGCTTGCTTTGTTAGTGCTCAAGGATTCAGAAAGTGTCCTAGCTTAGAATGCTGTTGTTAAATAAGCTATTAAAACGCTTTGTAAGCGTGTGTCCCTTCCCCTGTCCGCATGTAGTCCTGTTTTTGTTTGAGCTTTTGTCATGCTTTACCGACCTTACCTCTGAGGCAAGAATCTTTCTCGGTTTGGTAGGTGATTTGGTTGTTGTATGGGCCCCTTTTCAACACGGCAGAATATGCATTATTCATTGATATTTAAACTAACTGGATTTCCAAACTAGATTAATGCAGCTTTTTGACATATGTCCTTAAAGCATGTCCATGAATCACCACAAAACAGGGAAGATGTTGGCCTTGCAGGGACAAATAACCTAGAGTGTTTGGGACTCTCACAAATCCAGATAATAAACAGAAAGACCTTGCCCTTTGCCACTGAGCGTGTGTGTGTGTGTGTGCGTGTGTGTGTGTGTGCGTGTGTGCGCGTGTGCGCGTGTGCGTGTGTGTTTCCAGGCAAGATTTTAACCTGAGTGTTGTAATGTCTCCGCTGTGGTCTTCTCTCTGCGGTGTGGCCATCTGTTCAGTAACCTCATCCAACACAAGACAGACTTCCTCTGTCCTTCTCCCTATCTCTGTCATCTTCTCTTTCAGTCTTTCTATCTGAAGTCTGTTCTTGATATTTTTTTTCTGTCTATTTTGGCTTTAGTCTGACTGAGTCTGACTCACCCACTTTTTTCTCTTTGTCACTTTTGCTCTATTTGTCACTCTTGATATAAAGACGAGGACAAGAGGGAGAAACAGAGAGAAAAACATGGATGATATAGAGCGAAACACACACACACACAAAATACACACACCTCTCCTCCCCGGCATACACACAGACAGACGGAAAGACAGACAGGGACCAAATTATCCCTGTAGCGTGGAGCATGAAATTAGCAAGTAGCTCAGTGTGGCAGCATTAGCATGGCTGTTAAAAGGATACTGTGACATTTTCAGGTTCTGAAATATGGTCCTTTTCCATATATAGATGATTATATTTAACAGGTAGGAAGCTGTTTAGCATTTTCAGTGGCCATGTTTAAAACTATTGTGTAAGATGTGATCAAATGTGTGGAATCCTGGTGGAAGCAATTGGTTATTTACTGCAACAAGAGTCCAAAGATTAGCTAAGATTGAGATTAAAGAGCACAGACTAAATGAATCAAATATGTATGTTGGTCCGTGTGTGTTGCTTTGATTCCATGTCATGCTACTTTATACTTCTACTCTACTACATTTCATTGTCAAATATCGCACTTTTCATAGTTCCAGCTTTTTCTTAATGATCCTATGTGATTTTAAACTGAAAAGCTTTTGATTTTTGACTGTTAAAATAAGAAAGTAGGAAATTGTTCTGATATTGTATAGACCAAATGATTATTTAATTGACAAAATACTCAACAGATTATTTGATACTGAAAGTAATCATTAGTTGCAGCTCTAGTACTTTTTTACAGCTCGCTTTCTGATTGAAATATTTAAATGAAAACAAATATGATTAACTGATTATAAAAAAGAATGCGTTGTTAAGGATAAAACCAGTGGTTCCCATCATTTATAATCGTGACATCTTACAAATAAAACCGTGTCTAGTTGTGGCCCTGTCACAGTTCAGATGTCTTTGAGTTGTTTCACCAAACAAAGATCTTCCCTCACCAAAGAAAAAAAAAGCATTTATTTTGGTAAAAGAAACCCAACTTTACCCTGTTTTTTTTTTTTTT
Organism: Sander lucioperca; assembly: GCF_008315115.2. Taxonomy (NCBI): domain Eukaryota; kingdom Metazoa; phylum Chordata; class Actinopteri; order Perciformes; family Percidae; genus Sander; species Sander lucioperca. The sequence continues at coordinate 15,779,225 of NC_050192.1, read as the reverse complement.
TTTTTTTTTTTTTTTTAAAGAAACTCTATATGGTGTTCATCTCGCAACCCCCCCAGATTTATCGTGTGACCCTTCAGAGGGGTCAGGAACCACTGGACTAAAACTACCTATATAAAGTAGTTAGAACTAGCTCCGCCTGACTGAACAGTCAAATGCTGCTTACGTATCGATCAATCAGTCTTAACAATCTAATACAATACATGATCAAATATTAGTCACAGGGGCCATATCCTGCAGAACGAACACTTTTACTTTTGTACTTTTACTTAAGTAAAGGATCTGAATACTTTGATCACCACTGACCTCAAGTTACAGTATGTTCTCATCGAGCCTCAGGCTAATGTGTTATACCTGTCATTTCCATTTCATTAAGCTTTATCTTGACTGACGGGGCGATTTTCTTTGTTAAGCATATTTTTTTGGTGTGCTGTATTTTTCTTTATATCATTTATGGCCTTACATAATGAGCATTAGCAATTGGCTGACTCCAGCACTTATCTTTCATATTTTAATTCAGGTCACAGATAGAGTAAAAGGCAATGAAAGAAATTGAAATAGATAAAAAGATTCTGCTTTAGGATGTTGATAAAAGATTAAGTCACTGCCAAGACAGCTATTTATATATTTGTATTTGTACCTATCCAGAATGTGCATGCCTGTTTGCAAGAGATTGTCTTGTAACCTGAAGGGCACAGGTTACCTTCTAAAGTGGTCCTATACTTACAGGGTGAGGTGATTCTGCTGGGTGCCTTTTCCCTCTTACTGTTCCTAAATAAACCTCTACACATATTTGAGTATCATGTGCATATGCAATCCTCTACCACTAAAAAAAAAGGAAAACATTAAAAGGCTGCATGGCCTTGCGTATCCAGAGTCATTCAGTGTAAGTGCCACAGAAATGAATAATAGAAAAGAAACTCTGTCTTTTTCAGTGAAAGAAATGCTCCAATTGAGCTTGAATTTCTTCTGACAGCATAGTTTAATCAAAATTTAGAATTGTTTCTCTAAAGTAAAACCAAATTAAAATTAAAGCTGCAAGCAGCGATGGACGGGCCCTCGCTCCTCTGCGCACGTCAGAGTTACCGGCGTTCGCCGCTCCTTGCGACCGTGCATTTGCGCGGCACTCAGGCACTGCAAATCGTCACCAATGAAAAGGGAACTCCCTGCTGAGTTCAATGATACCTCACACAAGACTCTACGTCATACAGTTCATTAGCTGTGACAGGGGGCGTGGCTAAATTATAGGGGTCGGGGCAAACCTTTACCAATTAAAAAGAAAGTATCTGCTGTGTTCATTGATACCTCACATAAGACTCTACCTTAAATGGTTCACCAGTTATGAAAGGGGCGTGGCTTAAGCATAGGGGGCGGGTCAAACCATCACCAATTAAAAAGTAACTCTCTGCTGAGTTCAATGATACCTCACACAAGGGTCTACATCAAACAGGTCATTAGTTATAAAAGGGGGCGTGGCTAAAGCATAGGGGGCGGGTCAAACCATCACCAATGAAGAAGGAAGTCTCTGCTGAGTTCAATGACACCTCACACAAGACTCTACCTTAAACGGTGCAAATGTTATGAAAGGGGGCGTGGCCTGAGTAAGTGGGCGTGGTTGAAGTTTAGGGGGTGGCTCAGTATCAAATGTAGACCACACATAAGTTTCATGTAAATCGGATGATGTTTGTCATAAAAGGCACATTTCCTGTTGCCACTAGGGGGCGCTATGTCTTTAAGTCAATATCGGCCTTTATTTGTCCTCAGGGTTGGACTCTTATGAATCCTGAAAAGTTTCGAGCCAGTTGGACAATGTACACTCGAGTTACACCCACTTCCTGTTTTGATGGCGAAACGCACAAAATGGCCGCCCCGCCACGGCCACGCCCTATGACGAAAAGTTTTTCTTTTAACAACTTTTCATCTTTAATGTCTTAAGATGGTACAGACTGAATTTGAAGTTGATCGGATGAAATCTCTAGGAGGAGTTCGTTAAAGTACGACGTGGAAATGGCCAAAATCGCACTAATTTCGAACTTTAAAATCAAAATGGCTGACTTCCTGTTGGGTTTAGGGTATGGCTCCAATGACGTTTTTTGTACATCTTGACATGTTACATATGTGTACCAAGTTTCATGAGTCTACGTTAAACGCACTGCAGGGGCTCAATGTTTTTATCTTTGTAGGGGGCGCTAGCGAGCCATTTTTGTGTGCCTATTCCCGAAACCCTTAAAATACGTAAATTTTCACCAGACTTGATGCGACCACCAAATTTGGTGAGTTTTTGAATATGTTAAGCCCCTCAAAAAGCCAATTCATTTGGTGTAATAATAATAATTCCTTCAGTTTCAATAGGGCCTTCGCCGCTGTCAGCGCTCGGGCCCTAATTAAAGCTACAAGCAGCAGTGGACAGGCCCTCGCGCCTCTGCGCGCGTCGGGGTTACTGGCGGACGCCGCTCCTTGCGACCATGCATTTGCGCGGCACTCAGACACTGCAAATCGTTCAATGATACCTTACACAAGACTCTACGTCATACAGTTCATTAGTTGTGAAAGAGGGTGTGGCCAAAGCATAGGGGACGGGGCGAACCTTTATCAATAAAAAAGGAAGTCTCTGCTGAGTTCATTGATACCTCACATAAGACTCTACCTTAAACGGGGTCACCAGTTATGAAAGGGCCGTGGCTTAAGCATAGGAGGTGGGCCAAACCATCACCAATGAATAAGGAACTCTCTGCTGAGTTCAATGATACCTCACACAAGGGTCTACATCAAACGGGTCATAAGTTATACAAAAAGGGGCATGGCTACAGGATAGGGGGCGGGTCAAACCATCACCAATCAAAAAGAAACTCTCTGCTGAGTTTAATGATACCTCACACAAGACTCTACCTTAAATGGGTCACCAGTTATGAAAGGGGGCGGGCCAAACCATCAACAATGAAGAAGGAACTCTGCTGAGTTCAGTGACACCTCACACAAAGGTCTACCTTAAATGGGTCACCAGTTATGAAAGGGGGCGGGCCAAACCATCAACAATGAAGAAGGAACTCTCTGCTGAGTTCAATGACACCTCACACAAGGGTCTACTGTTTCGTAACTCTGCAGAGAGTTCAATGACACCTCTTTAAACTCTACCTTAAACAGTTCAAATGGTATGAAAGGGGGCTTGGCCTGAGTAAGTGGGCGTGGTTAAAGTATTAGGGGCGGCTCAGTATCACATGTAGACCACACATAAGTTTCATGTAAATCGGATGATGTTTCTCATATAAGGCTGATTTCCTGTTGCCAGCGGTGGGCGCTATGACCAAAAGTCAATTTTGGCCTGTAGATTTCCTCAGGCCTTGACCCTTGTCAATCGTGAGAAATTTCGGCCAAATTGGACAATGTACACTAAAGTTACAACAACTTCTTCGTTGATCGATAAATGCTCAACATGGCTGCCACGCCCACACCATTGGACGAAAAGTTTTTCTTTCAATAACTTTTCATCGTTAAGGTCTTTAGATGACACAGACCAAATTTGAAATCGATCTGGTAACATCTCTAAGAGGAGTTCGTTAAAGTATAGCACCTTGACTTTTAGGCCTACTTCCTGTTGCCACTAGGGGGCGCTATGACTTTGAGTCAATCTTTCCCGGTAAATGTCCTCAGAGTTAGAGTCTTATGAATCACGAAAAGTTTCGAGCCAATTGGACAATGTACACTCAAGTTACACCCACTTCCTGTTTCGATGGCGAAACGCACAAAATGGCCGCCCCGCCACGGCCACGCCCTATGACGAAAAGTTTTTCTTTTAATAGCTTTTCATCTTTAAGGTCTTAAGATGGCACAGACCAAATTTGAAGTTGATCGGATGAAATCTCTAGTTGGAGTTTGTTAAAGTACGACGTGGAAATGGCCAAAATCGCACTAATTTCAAACTTTCAATTCAAAATGGCGGACTTCCTGTTGGGTTTAGGGTATGGCTCCAATGACGTTTTTTGTACGGTATGACGTGCTACATATGTGTACCAAGTTCTGTTAGTCTACGTTAAACGTACTGCAGGGGCTAACATTTTTTATCTTTGTAGGGGGCGCTAGCGAGCCGTTTTTGTGCGCCTATTCCCGAAACCCTTAAAATACTTAAATTTTCACCAGGATTGATGCGACCGCCAATTTTGGTGAGTTTTTGAGTATGTTAAGCCCCTCAAAAAGGCAATTAATTTGCTGTAATAATAATTCCTTCAGTTTCAATAGAGCCTTCGCCGCTCGGGCCCTAATAACCTTCTAAATGTAGTGCTGCAGACCTTAATATCTATCAGACTAAGCAAGTGTTAACATGCACTCTTGAATATGAATAAACCACCTACCTGCCAACGGAATAAGAGGGAGATTGTTTGAGCATCTCAGAGGAAAATGGTACTTTTCCTGCCTCTCTGCCTCCTATCTGTAGTAACGCTTGGCCTTGCGGCCACACCAAACAATGAGACAGGCCTCTGCAGACAGGACCCCGATCACACACACACACCAAGCCGTACTGTCTTCCATAAATGCACACTCACACATAGAATTCTCCTCTCTGTGTCCTTCCGTCACACTCCCGCGGACACGAGTGTCAATATTTCCTCCCTGTTTCTCTTTTATTGTCTGTCTCCGACACAATCTCAGCATGAAACGAGCATTACAAGTTTCATAAATGTAGCATTTATTGCAGAGTTAATGTACTAGGTTGCGTTGTAGTGTTTCCTGTTCTCATTACTGTATGTTTTCCTTTGCGCACACACACACATTATCTTTATTTTCACATACATACTGTATATTTTCACTTACTCACACATTGTGGACGCCTGTGAATGACTTTCAATCCAATGCTTTTCTTTCAAATCCAACATACCGAGGTTGAACACATATAGAAAGGATCTGAAATGGACCAAATCCATCACAAGGTGGGAATTCTGATCTTATTATTTTATGTTGCTATTTTCACCCTTAGATTAACCTTAGTGCTTGGCAATTTCAAATGTAGCCTAAAGCAAGACACCGCATCGCAGGGAGAAGCACACACAGGGGCAGAAACTATGCTGAAGTTAATTTTCAATGTAGTTAGAGCCATTTCTCTGGGTTTTTTCCGCTACTGTATACGCCTTTCTTTCTTTTTAACTGGATTTCATCATGACCTGACTCTTGTCATCCCTACCAGCAGTTTTTTTTTTTTTTTGCTCTGTGAGATCTTATACTGTAATTTACAATTCAAAATGTCACTTCTTTGCCTTCGTTTGAATGTCTCCTGCAGTCACACACCTACATCGTGCACACTATCCCAGCCCATTGTATGCAGGGACATTTAATGCCAACTATCGCCAATCACTACCACAGTCTGTTCATATCATATGAAAAGAGCTCTACAATTACCACTCAAATGTCAGCGCTTCATCATATCCTATCTGTGTAATTGTTACATCATTTTTAATCTGCTCGTTTATCATCTTGCATCACTCCCCAGCTCCATCACCTTTACACCTTGTCTGGAGTCGGTTTGTCAGGGTATCGAGTTGGTCCTACGTCAGGCCGTTTTGTTTTGGAGGGATGAGACTAGTCAGACAGCCAACGCAGCAGTTTAAAGACACTGTGACATTGCAATACTCCTTTTCACTCTCACTCTGTTTTCCACATTCCCTTGTCCTCCTCTGTTCACCTTTAGCCTCCTACACTCTCTGTACTCTCATGAACTCCCCCTTACCTCTTACCCCTCTCTCTATTGACTCCTCTCCCCGTACCCCCATCACCCTTTCTCCCCCACAGCTGCTTCTCACCCGCCACCTTCCCGCACTTTTCTCCCTACTTCGATCAGCAGCGCTTGTCAGTCAGTCTCGCCTGTCTCAGCCAATATGGCTGCCCTGACACAAGGGGGGAGGACCACGCATAACAATAAAGGAGGGAGAGCCAAGTTTGACGGCGTTACTTTGTCTCCCATGACAAACTTTATTTTGCAAATCATAATGATGCGAAAGCCTTGAGCTGAAGCAGCAGCAGCAGCAACAGCAGCAGCAGCAGCAGCAGTGGCTGGATAGGGCAGGGGGGAGTCAGAGAGAGAAATGGCTGGCAGAAATGGAGAAAGAGAGAGAAGTGAAGTTTCACGCTGTAACATTTATTTTCATTTACTGATACCACACACATGGATGTGCATCAAATATGGTGCTAGAGCTCGGAGTCGATTGGCTTAGCTTAGCATAAAGACTGAAAGCAGGGAGAAACAGCTAGCCTGGCTCACACTAAAGTAAAAAAAATACTACCTCTGGCACCTTTAAACCTCAATAATTAACATGTTGCATTTGTTTAATTCATACACAGTCCTTTTGCTATGCTAAGCTAGCTTCTCTTCTGGCTCTTGTGCCATATAATATATAGATGGAGGGGGGATTGAAAAAGAGGAAGAGGGGGCAGACAGAGAGACTGGATTTCAGAGTTTCACAGTCCCTAAGAGTTAATTGGTTCCTTCAACCAGGAACTCTCTCACTCTCTCTCTCTCTCACACACACACACACACACACACACACACACACACTCAGAAGAAAGGAAATTAAAACTGCGATGCTTTGGGGGCTGCCACTCCTTTATTAACTGTGTGTGTGTGTGTGTGTGTGTGTGTGTGTGTGTGTGTATTTGCTTGCTTCTGTTTGTTTGCATTGGAGATGCAAGGTTAGACCAACAAGCCAATCACCTGCCAGTTTACAACTCACATCACGCTATGCTTCGCTGTTCACAAACATCAAGGTTTTTTCCCCCTCCGCTCTTACCACAATCTCTGCTCTCTCTTTCTATTACTCATTTTCTCTATTCATCCCCCCCCTTCTCTCACACACACACACACACACACACACACAGAGTTGGGAAATTCTGAAAATTGGTTTAACTAAGTGGGAGATAAAGTAAGAGGAAACCAAAACAACAGGAGATGTACACAAAAGCGTAGGGAGGATCAATCTGTCTAGAAAGAGCAAACACAAGAAAAGCAACATGCAGTAAAGAAGGAAAGCTGACATCCAGTATAGATTTTTTTCGACTATTTTTGTATCACACCATGTCTCTGTTTAAATCTGTCTATCCACTATTATTTCTTCCCTCGTTCCTGGAGGGAAATTCAATTATCACAGCAGAAAGGCGGTTCCTGTTAATTCCTAGCTCACTGTTATACGCAAATGAGTGTGGTGGTTAAAGAGCAACACTTGCATTTGTTTACTCGGATAAAGTGTAAATGAGTAATACTACACCCTCTCTCTAATTGCAATCCTGTAAATTAGTAGTAAAATGTAATAAACATGCTGAATTACGGGAACATGTGTGTAGCCTCTGGCTCTTTTATTAACTCACCAAGAGTCTACAGAACGTAATGTAGAATTAAAGAGTGTGTGAGTTAGTTTCCTAAAACTGTAAATGATGCCTGAGTAGTACAAATTTGAGTGTATTTATGCAGCTTTGCTTCTTTACCACCACATACTATCGAAGTAGACACATCCAAGAGCACACTTGTGGAATAATTCATGAATTCATGCTATTCCTTAGTAAGTGTGTGTGTGTGTGTGTGTGTGTGTTCCATTCAAGTGCATCTGATAGTGCACATACCATACAGTAGAGACACTGATTCATGAGTACATATTCATACAGTATGTGGGTAATTAAACCCCCCCCCCCCCCCCCCCAGACAAGCATGCCAGAGTGCATTCATAAAAGCTCACACATTAAAATACACTTTTGATATTCTCTACTACTTCTTCTACTTCCTATTCACTTGGACTTAAAGGCCCTGGTAATTATCCTCCCTGTGATAGAGCTCCGGAGAAAAAATGAACAGAACAAGGATCATCTCATCTTTTGTCTTTCTTCTTTAATTCGCCCGCTCATTGCCGAGTCATAGTCACAGTGAGGGGCTGAAATAAAAAGCTGTGCAAAGAAGGAGATTTGTCTCTTTCTTTGTCTCTTTTGCCCTGCAAATGTACATTTCTGGATTGTGACCGATATATGTTTTATATTCTACTTCTTTTTATATCTCTTCTCCTTTTTTTTGTGTGTATATATATGGAAGACGAACTGAGGTGCTTCCCTTACATCCTTAAGCTTCTGTTTGAACAACATAACACAGCTGTGTGTGTGGAATGTTCAACTTGTTGTAAATCCACATTTTCATCTCTTTCACTAGGCTGAACCAGAGGGCTTCTCCCATTTCCACCTCTACGTGTGCGCTGCCTTCCTGGTGAGGTGGAGGAAAGAAATTCTAGAGGAGAGGGACTTTCAGGTAATGTGCACACAAGACAGAGGGGGCGCCATACAGCTTTGTGTCCACAGACTGGCATGCACACAAACATTCAGCCATACATGTTTTCATACCCAGCTGGTGAAGCTGATGGTGATATACTGTACATATCTTAATATTGATGTAAATGAATCTCGGTTGTGTGCAAAAACAACATCTAAACAGACCACCAGACTGCAGAGCTGTTCATGGCCTGCATCCTTCTCCATTACCTCCCTGGTCATTAACTGGGAGGTCCAGAAGTCGCTGTGAGCGCATTAGTAGACGACAGTAGACAGCTGCCAGAAGGTGACTTTAGTTGCCAGCTCACTGGGGCACCCGGCTTCTTAACAGTAGCAACACAGTCTAATATCATCACATATAAACATCGTCTGAGCTCTTGGTCCGCCTTCCTGAAAAATCCAGTCTGCTCTGATCTGATGGTCAGCTGGCCCACTGTTGTGATTTGTCAACCAAATTCAACCAAGCCACTGGGCGGGCTGTGCTTACTCAGGCAGCACCTTTGGGCAGCACATATGAAAAACTGGGCTTGCATTCTCAATCAATGACATCACTAATTGAGGAATGTAATGTGCATAGGAGCATACAAATGCACAGGAGCATACAAATACAAAATTCTTAACTTTCTTTATCATTGTTTCACTTTGCATCGCACTTGTTCTTTCCTCTGCTGTTTTGAGTCTTTCCACGTTTCCATTCTTTTCATTACTCACTAATAGAAACTTTTTAAAAAGCCACAATAGAAGAAGAAAATAATTAGAGGAAATCAAAAATACCAGATATTAGTCAGTAGTGCAAACGGACCTGCTGTATTGATGTTAGTCAGCTGAGTCCGGCTGATCAATACAGATCATAGTGGGGGACACTTGTGTCCAGCTCAAGTCAACTAGAACCTTATTTGTCCCCAGAGGGGCAATTGGTTGTGCAGCAGTGAAAACAGTAATAAGACGAGATCAAAAACACCCAATTGAATACAACATATAACAAAAAGTCAAGTAAGTAGTTTTGGCTAGTGGGTATTCGAAGCGGGAACCAGAAGGCAAGATCTGAAACTCTACTGTAGGTGCAGATAGGGTTGCAAAGGGGTGGACATTTTCTGGTAAATTTATGGAAACTTTCCATGGAAAGTTAAGCTGGGGAATTTTGGAAACATTCCAATTTGGAACCTTTCATGGGAATTAATGGAAATTATGGGAATTCATGGGAAATTATGGGAATTAATGGGAATTCACGAGAATTAACTGGAAATGTTGGGTAATTCATACAAACTTCATCTTATACATAAATATAAACATTTTGTTTTGTAATAAGCAGTCAGGCATATACATTGAATACAAATGTTGAGTAGAAATGATCTGTGCAGTGGGTGTGGCCTCAATAGCCGAGCAGTAGGCTAAGTAGTAGCCTAACCCATTAACCTTTAGCTTAACATATGAAGGTAGCTAGCATGCTGCCTTTGATTTACTATGGCTATGGTTATGGTTATATGCGTGCTAAGCTAACCATCAGCGCTGTCTATTGTTTCCAGCCTATCAAGAAGAAGTGGGCTATACATTTAAAGGTGCTGTAGGTAGGATTCTGAAGAATTTGAACATTGACAACTTCTCAGTCCCTTCCCCCTTTCCGCTAAAGCCCAAAACAGTCTCCTAAACCCCCCCCCCCCCCGAAGGGAGAATGAATGCGTGTGCATGAGCAGTGATTGACACGCAGTTAGACACTTTATCACCTTTGTTCATGCATTTTCTTCATGCATACCAACAGATCGACTCAATAAAAGATCTATAAAACTAATTCAGGGACCTGTCAACATCAAATGTAGCCAGCTTCCTCAGACAACATAACATATTGGTGTTCAATCAATCTATTGATTTGTCACATGAAATCATCTAGGGAACAATTCCAGTGAAATGTAATCCTGTGAGTTCCTTCAATTTGTGAGTAGTAGTGTAGTACTAAACATATGTGTATAATGACCTCATTTAGGATCCTAGTGGCCTGAGGGTAGAACCTCCTGAGCCTCTCTGTGCTGGCCTGGTATACCGTAGCCTATCCTTTCTTCCTGACCTCAACAGGGAGAAAAGGCTTAATGATTCTCTGAGCCTTATTCTTGCATCGCCTGGTGTAAATATGCTTTAGGCAGGGTAGAGCACCGCCTATTGTATGTATGTTCCCAACAGCCACTGGCTAATCAACTTGCCCAACATACTTTTTTACTGGCACCGGGCCATCGGGCCAATGCTTATGTCGAATCCTGCTGCCTGCTTTCCTCTGCTTGTAAGGTGACTTTTTTCTCTCACATTCTTACCTACGTGTGACTAACTGTGTCCTTTCCTTCTTCTTTTCCCAACTCGTTAAAGCTCAGAAGGTTCTATATTTTTCGGGACATTGCATTGTGCTGCCCTGATTAATTACCGTTAACTAAACGTATTAGGGGCTCCTTTGTTTTTCTCTGTCCTTATGTCTGTGCACTGTGTGCTCATCTGTATTATGACCACACAAGCTCACGCTTTTACAAACTATTCTCCAAACTCCATATAGTTTTACTCACTGGCTGGCTTGCAATACAGACTGCCAAGTTCTGTGCCAAGGGCAAAGTATCCAACCTCATGAAGATGAGAGGAAAAGAGGAGGCATAGAGGAAGGAGAGGATCAGGGTGGCAATGAGTGGGTGGGAAGAGTGGTAGGAGACTTCAGCACAGATTAAACTTTAGTGTAATGAAGAGAAAAAGAAAAGTGTGTTTTTATATTGAGAGTACATTTATGGTGTGGCACACTTTAGTGTAATGTTATAACCCTACAACATTATTCGAAAGACACAATGTTACAGATGATTAATTAAAGCTAACTATGCATTGGGCTGCAGTTTGCACACGCTTACGGCTTAAAGTGCCCATATTATGAAAAAAACACTTTTTCTGGGATTTGGGGTGTTATGTTGTGTCTCTGGTACATCCACACACATACAAACTTTGAAAAAAATCCATCCATGCTGTTTAGAGTGAGATACAGTTTCTGAATGTGTCCTGCCTTCAGTCTCTGGGTGAGCTGTTCAAAATCGGCACGGCTTGTGACGTCACAAGCCGAAACGAGCAGGCTAACCGCAACCATTAGCTCGTAGCGTTAGCGTTAGCATGCTAACGCTAACGCTAGCATGCTACCTCGTTCTCAGTAGCAAAGCACTGCTACAACACCACACAAGTTCACCATAATCTACAAAAGAACTACTTACATGTGCGCCCTCATTTAGAAGTCTCCCAGCTACTCCTGCCTTGTAACTGACCAAAGTTGTAGAAACAGCCTTAATTTTACTGTCTATGGAGCTAGCTAGCTGACATGATCTACATCTGAGCTACTGGGCATGTGCAGTGCAATCAAAGATGGTACAGAAGAAGAAGAAGAAAAGAGGTCTCACTCTGTAGCTAAAACAGAGACCAGGTGAAAAGAGGATCTGCAGCAGTGAGAGAGAGCGGTGCAGTACAACAAAAATACGGTGTTTTTTGAAAATTAAACCATGTAAACCTATTCTGGTGCAACATTAAAATACAATTATGAACCTGAAAATGAGCATAATATGGCTGCTTTAAAGGCTATAACCACCTTTCGAAATGGAAACGATAAATATAGGACTTCTATATCACTGCTTTCCCAATAAAATGTAAGCTGCCTTCCAGAGATGATGTTCTCTTTAAAAAAAAAAACACTAGCTATGTGAATGCAGAGAGGAATATTTTAGAGTAAGAGTTTCTAGAGAACATGCAATACATTAATTGGTTTTACTCAGATGATTGAAATGTAATAACGTTCATATAGAATGAAAAAAAATCCCATTTGATTTTTATAACAAGTGGGAAAATAGTAGTGTTCCACAATGTGAGTGAAGAATGAATAACACCTTGTTGTTTCATAGTAGCACTCCTTGTGACTATTGCAATCATGCTGGTTTTTATTTATTAAAATCACAGTCAAGTTGTTTTATTCAGTACTTCAATGAGAAGTTACTATTTGCACTTCAGAGGTCCTGCACATCTGAGTTTTACTGTAGCTCCTCCATTGAAGAAAATCAATAAAATTACAGCAGATTCAAGGGAGCTTCTACCTCATTTTCTGTCACTCCCACCATGGAATAATCAAAATTCTTCAAAGGCGATAGCAGTCATAGAGTTCCAGTTCTAAAGAACCTGTGTTTGAGATGGAGGCCAGTTGAATAAAGCTGCTTCGCCCACTGAGTGAGACACTGGAGGCTGTCGGAGTTTGAAGATGAGGCATCAACTGACTCATCTGTTCTTACGTTCATGCTCTTCTTACCCTCTCTCAACTTTTGTCGCACTCAAGTTCAAGCTCAGATAAGATTGCTACTTTTTGTTGGATTCAATTTCAGATTGAATTTCAGATTGTTATAGGTTTTTGAATGGATTCCTGCAGCGTTTTGAGCTGTGCACACAGAAAGGCCTCACTAACCTTTAAGTAGTTACAGTGTGTCCACTCTTGCGTTAAAATGGTAAAAAAAAAATGAATTTGCATTCATGGAATTATTCATAATTTATACATGCCTTGGCAGGCATACTGAGAGCAGACAGAGCCTGTGCGGGAGTAAGCGATGCCAGACTTGAAAATTATAATGAATTCAGGAAGCTCCTGAAGACCATCAGCTTGAAGACAGCTAGGTCAGCTTAATTTCGTATTTGCTTGATCAGAATGTGTGCACCTACAACTATGCGAGGCTTGTGACTAAACATCACTGAAAAGAAATGTACATTTCATCTCCGCAATTATAATGTCCTCCTTTCTGCTTGTTAGCGCATGGCTCTGCAGTTTGTACAGACATTCACAGTACTCAGGTGATGAATTCTAATGACTTTGGTGATCCCCTTACTCCTCTAACACCAACATCAGGTCAACATTTCAATTTCTTACCAAAAACCTGCAAAACTAATTACATTCAGTCTCACCTGTACTTTGTGTTTAGTGCTAATTAGCTGTGAACTTTACATTTTACCTGCTTAGCATTAGGATAGTAACACTGTCACTGTGTGCCTGTATGCATGCAGATGTTAGCATTTAGCTCAAAGCAACGCTGTGAATACAGCCTCAAAGAGCTGCCATCATGGCTGTTGATTTTTAGTCTTGTTTTGAAATGTGTCTCTGCTGTTGGGAAAAGTTCAAATGGGTAAAAAAAAACATGTACTCTGTCAGTCCAAACTTTTTTTTACAGTAGCCTATTAGTTCAGAACTCCAGACTTATGATGACTAAATGATATGTACCATACAGTAGGAACAGTATATGCTCCTCACAGAATGCAAGAAAGTGAAGAAAACACTTGGACAAATACTTGCAAAAGTGCTCTTTGCTGTTAATACAAACTCAGCACCTCATCTGTGTTTACCTGTTGTAAACTGATAAATTCAGGATAACGGACATTCCTAATAGCACCCATTAGTACAACAGCCATCCGTACACACACACACACACACAAATGTCATCCTGGCATTTTTCTCTGCACAGTATACAGCAAATGAGCTCTCATCGCCTATTTGTTTATGTCTTCATGTGAAGTCTGTTGTACTTAATGGAACACAGAGGCCTTTTGTGTGTGTGTGTGTGTGTGTGTGTGTGTGTGTGTGTGTGTGTGTTGTCGTCTTCCTCATTTGTCTGTATCACAGAATGAATATAAATTCAGATAAAAAATGTGAAATTATAAATGTTATGAAAACAAACTTGTCTGCAGTTCTTAACAATAAATGTGAATGTTCTTGCATATTTTGAAGGTGTTGTAGGGGTTGTGGCTTTGAGAGAAAATTTAACTAAATCAACAACAAAATCAACTAAATATAATACAGTTCACTAAGTACTTTATAGATTAGTGTCAGCGAGGAAAGAGGAAAAAGTAAAGATTTCTTCTCTTCTCAGCTTTAGTAGTTTAATTCCGGGAGATTTCTGCCTGGGATCCACTGAGCCTCTGAGTTCAAACATGGGCCTGCCAGGTTCTTAAGGGCCTGTTGAACAGCTCTTATCTTCACATGCTTTATCCAGCAACCCTCACGGCATCCCTTTTCTCTCATGTCTGCCTTTCTTTCCCTTTCTGTCTTTCTCTGTCCCTCTGTTTCTCTCTCCGTTACTTATTCGCAGCCACTCTGTTTGTTTTACTGTTTCCTTCTGTCTTTCTCTTTCATTCTGTTTTTTCTTTCTTTTCCCTGTGTATCTCTCTGTCACTTATTCTTGCTCTTTCTTTACCTGCCTTTCTTTCCCACACTTCATCATTGACTTCATGATGAGAGGGCTCCTATGGATGGCAATGAGAACGAATGAAGCATACTGACCTTGGTATTTGCTGCCAACAGCAAGTCAAAGTTCTCAACAGATGTCTTGTCACAATTATTTGTTAAGATATTCATGGTTCCCAGATGATGAATCATACTGACTTATTTGATCCCCTGACATGACCTCCACAAACTTGACATTTCTGGTTTTTAGTGAAGTATCTATTGGACGGATTGCTCTGTAAATTCTTACAAATATTCAAGGTTCCCAGAGGATAAAGCCTACTGACTTTGGTAATCCACTGAGATTTGTTGTAAACACCACCATGGGGTTTAAATGTGTGTGTTTTTTAGTGAAATGTCTTGACTATTAAATAGATTGCCATGAAATGTTGTACATGTAAAAACATTGCAACATGGCTAAAGTTTTTACATGCTTAAGAGACACCTTAAACTTGTCTGCTTAAAGTTTGTGAGAGGACATACAATAGTATATCCTGAAACTGTCCAAAGGCAATAACCTGTTGGCAAAAAGACGTGGTTTATGGTTTACAGAAATCAGTCTTGCCTTTTCATCCTACAACATGCATTCACACAAACGACACATGCTTCCAGCAATATAATCAAGGTTTCCAACCTGTTTAAATGAATCTACTCATTATTACATTGAGTTGCAACTCCAATTTCCCCAGGCCTTGAGGCTAACTAAACTTGTAGCAGCTAGTTAGCACAGCGCAACATTACTTGTTTTGTGTTATAGCAGTAAATTACTGCTTTGATTGATTTGCGCTAAGCAAAGTTGGGAATCTAGAATATATGCTCTGCTGAAAAAAATTAATTACTTACATCCTGGTTTGAAATCATAATATATTTTTTTCACCACTTCTCAAAACCGTGGCGACATTCGATTGGAAAGTTACAAGTTCAAACTCTCAAACGCGAATGTGGAAGTTGAAAAACAAGTTGTTCTTTTGAGATCTTTTTGTTTAATACTTGTAACCCTCTAATTCTGCCCAGTCACTGCAGTGTAGTCACTCACTGTATAAAAGTGTGAGCTAATTGTCTTTGATGTAGAATGGGGAGAGTAGCAGTGTATGACAAACTGGCAAGTTACATGCTTGGGCTCCTGAGAGGGAACACGAATGATTGATTCACTTTAATAGTTTTAATTAAAAAATGCATGCGGAAAGTAATTTAAAAAGGATAATTCATGCATTGTTATCAAACATAGTAAGGAGAGTAAATGTGAATCTTTTCTCCTGGTTGTGGGATTGGATTGGTTAAGCTGCTAAATGGAAAGCAGGAGGAGTATGGCACTCCCCAAGCAATCTGCCTTCCACCGTTCCACCTCAGCTAGCAGACTACTGCTAACTGCAGGCCTGGACTGCAAGAATAAGTTAGCGCGTGCGCCAACACACGCACATCTTCATGCATTTTCTCTGTCGCTCAAAGCCACACACTCATAGACACGACAGCACAAAAATGCACATAAACAATTCTCTCTCACACCCGTACAGTTTTAGTCAAACATTCGCTTTCGAACACACACACAGTATTGGGCAGAGGAATTATGCAGGTTTGCTGTTTTTAGTAGGGCCAGCACAGTCAGCACCATTTCCCATTAGTCTGTTGCTACCTGCAGGCACCCATCAACTGCAGAGCTGCCTCTAAATGGCTATGAAAAACCTCTGCACTCTGGTCCCTGTTGCATATGTGGAGCTGCTTGATTGTGAAGCTGTACCTCATCCTGTAAATTAGAGAATAGGCCAGTCTGCATTAAAAAAAAAAAAAAAAAAAAAAAAACTCAAGCAAATAACACACAACCTCACAGCCTGAAATTCAGGTTAGACAAGGGTTCTTGTCAGGTTTTAGCACAAATGTCAACTTGTTATGTATGCCAGAAAGAAGGGGATAATTGCTGCTTTTGCAATTTGTGTCCAAAGATTACAGCCTCACAAAGGACTATTCCAGAGGGTGCACTGGCTTAAATAGACATTAATTTAACTAATATTGTCACAATTGCAATGTTTTGGTTTGGTGCGTGAGCAGGAATCTTCTGCTTCCTGGATAAACTACCATTTGCTTTTATATCTGTTTGAAAAATGCCTGTTCATTTTTCACAAAGTATTTGGCGTGCATCAGCTCATATGTTTTGAAGTTGGCAGTGATGTGCAGCAGAAATGCTACATTGTGTTTTGAAAAGGCACATACATACAATGTACACATGCCATATTCTCAATAAATGCTGTTTGCATATTTAATGTGTATTGATGTGTACAGCTTCTATTGACATGTTTGATTTTTATGCATAAGATTGCCTTAACATACATTATATAAGACTCCCTCTACACTTTGTTATATGAAGTTAAAGTCAATTTTCCAAAACATATATTTAATGTTAAACATGCCTTGCATGCCTCATGCTTTTAGTCTCTTTTTTATACCATACATGTTGCCTAATCTTACACCATAACCATTAAGATGCAAATTGCGTACAAGCATTAGTCCTTGTAATAAAAGGTGATTAAAGAAACAGCTGGGCTCTCAATTATGCGTGAGACCTACCCTATTAGTTGTACTATACTACTATATGTTGTAATATGTACGTTTTCCTATCCTATGATACTAGTCTAATGCATAAAATGTATTTTGATTTAGCATTTTCCTGATTATGAGGCTATATTATCTGTTTATTCTTTTTACGTCAAAGGTCGAGCAGCACGTAAAAGAATCTACAGACTCACATTTGTATCCATTCATGAACAAAACCAAGAGCATTATTTGTCAGCATGGATTTCATGGCCATCAGTTGAACCTCTTGATCTCAGCCATCTAACCGTGTTTCCCTGAGATTTCATTAGTCAGCGTGGCCGAATAGTCCCCGTCGCGAGGATCCCCCATCGTGATTGTTAATGTGATGCCAAGCGTTTATGTGAAAGCAAACCTATTAGTTCTATGTAAATGGAATCTCACTGTCACTACAGTTTTTTTTCCAGAGGAGCTGAAGGAAAGAGAGTGAGAGGTGGCAGAGCGAAAGAGGGAGACGAAGATTTGTTTTCACTTTAATTAATGGTGTGTGAAAAACTGTGGACCTTTTGTAAATGTCAGCGTCTGTCCTCTGATCAGTTATGTGTGGAGAACGCCTCGGGTTAGGCTGCCATGGCAATAAAGGAAAGGAGGGCACTATAGAGGAACCAAAGTGTTCTGGAAATGTCAGCACTATTTCAATCAACGCGACTTTGTTTAGGATGATTTCTTATATCGTAAAGATGAAAACCTCAAGCTCTGCCTAGAATTCAATTTGGCATAAGTTTGTTTGGCATAAGTTAGTTTTTTCTGTAGTGACGGGACAGTTATTATGTATATTTTATTTGAAACCTCAGTTATTAACTGCAGCATCTGCACATACAATAGGGTGACCAGACGTCCTGATTTGAGCGGGACAGTCCCGATTCTGAGTTGCGTATCCCGAGTCCCGACAAAAGCCTGTTTACACCAACCACTATGAAATTGTCCCGGTTGTCAGCGATTACATAGCTGACGTGGTCTTATTATAGCCCGACCATTAACTAAACCCATGAAGAAAGACTAATAAAGCGTCCAGGGTATGATTTTAACTATGTGTGTGTGTGTGTCAGTCAATCGTAGCGGTCTGCGTCTACGATTGACTGAGAATAAAACAAATCTCCAAATACGTTTATACAGAGTGACAAAGTCAAGTGAATTGCACTGCTGTGTTTTGCCCATCTGTTTTCTGTTAATGTAGATATAAAGGGGAACATAATATGCAATTATCTTAATTTGAAAATGTCAATACAAAAGTATGCTCATGTTATGAGCATATAATAAGCATAATTTTACCTGCCTATATATAAATGTTTGTTTCTGTGCTTTGGGTGGCGGTAGCTGCAGATCACTGCCAACTTCCTTTACTGCACCACTGAAGAGTTTGTTTTCCCATTTAGAACACTAATTTACCAGTTTGTGGCTGAGGTATAGCATGATGTTTGTGCTTTCCCTGCCACTGTTCTGTATGCTGATAAAAGAGAAAGAGACATTGGCGTTAAATTACCCCAATCATTGTTCTAATAAAGTCGCTATTTTGCTTGGTGACACATTTCACAAAGACCTTTTTTAAAGTTTATTTTGGGGAAAAACTGAAATCATTCAGTCTAATTATCAGAACAAAGTGTGTCCCTGTCATGACGCCAGGACAAATGCTTGAAAACTGGAACTCTCATGCTTTAATCAGGACATCTGGTCACTTTAGATGTTTTATTTTGCCAACACAAATGCTGCAGAGTGTTGCCAGCGATGTAGTCCATAGGGCCCTCTACTGGAATGAAATATCACTTTTTTCTGTCTTTACAGCAATGCATTCTACATGCAAATTTTTATGATCTTATGTGTTGAAAAGACTTCAATCATACCATATAATCTAGCCAGTGCACCTATTTGTATTTTATATCTGCATGTGTGTGCATGAGCAATAGCAAGTAGCCACCTGGCAATTTCCGGTAAAGAGCTTGATCCCTCCTCTGATTAATTCCATTTTTCCCCCCATTTATCACAAAAAGAGCTCTTCATTTTCTCCCCCATAACTTTCTCCCCAAACTTGGCTGGTATCGCGCAGACCCTCTCAGGGGTTTGCAGCTTCTCTGATTGATGGCACTGTAGTCAATAGTGTAGAAAGTGAGACAAGGCCACCCCTGGTAAACAACTTTTAATAATCACCCCGCTGATTGAGTGCTGCGCCCGATGTGGCATACGAATCTATTTGTGCCAAAACAATAGGAGAAGAGGGAAAAAAATGAGAGAGAACTTAATATGGTAGAAGTAATTATGTAGCCCTCCACCCCATCCTGCATTTTATTTTTTGACATCCGTCTTTCATTGCTCTCTTTCCACCTCCATGCTCTCCATCACTGACAGCTAAACTTCACTTTAAAGCTAACGTGCGTGGGCGTGTACGCTGAATTATTGTTGCGTACGTTTTTGATGACCAAAGCTGCTTGGAAAGTCAGT
Organism: Sander lucioperca; assembly: GCF_008315115.2. Lineage (NCBI taxonomy): Eukaryota > Metazoa > Chordata > Actinopteri > Perciformes > Percidae > Sander > Sander lucioperca. The sequence goes on along the minus strand of NC_050192.1, from coordinate 15,759,655 downwards.
AGTGATCACTCATGGTGCGGCATTGGGTAGGCATAAAGTGAGTGTGTGTTTGTGCTAAAATATGTGAGTGCAGTTGTTTATTAGCTGTACAACTGAGACGTGTTGTTGCTCTGTTGATCAATGCATGCGTCTAGAATGCATCATCCTAGAAGCATTAATCTGCTCAAAACAATCGTGTGTGGGATGATTAGCTTGCCATCTGAGTGTCATTACCGGCATTATCATTGGCTGAGCTTTATCCGCAATAGAGAGGAAAAAAGAGATAAGAAGAGTCAGTTTTATGACTTTTTGTCCTAAGATAACAAAATAACAGTAGTTTCTCTGTCAGCCCATAAGCCAGTTGCACGCCCCTGACTCATGCTCAACTCAGTTAAGACACAAAAATGGCAAATAAACAGCAATATCGACCCACTTGTAAGGAATAAACAGACTGCAGGAGGAAGGAGAAATAGACTTTTAAGAAAAAGAGAGAAAGGAGATTTGAGGAATGGGCCGGGTCATGAACTGAGACATAAATATAGAATTTTAGATTTAAATGCTCTTATATGCAGTCGAAGCAAAAACCGAGGCATTCCTGCTCCTGTGTTGTTTTTTTCAGCGATCATGAACTCTTGATTAGGGTGCCATTAACCTTTCTGAACTTGGCAGTGGATTACAGCTGGAGAAAAACGGTTGAGGCACTATTTTTCTTTTGTAAAAGGTAGTATGTTGAAGTTCATAGGGCCTCTTCGCTTCATGGTAAGTGCCCATTGAACTGTTCATATTGGCAATTTTGCTGAGCAGTAGTCAGCATGGTATTTCAAGCGTAGACGCACAACAAAAATGCATTGCAGTGGATTGGCTCATACGTTTCTGAAGTGGTTTTGCATGTTTGAAACAGTGTGAAAACAAAAGTGTTTTGGGTGGTGATGGTTGAAGCAGAAGGGTCAAATGGTTAAATATTGACTGCTCTTGAGTTTTGAAGTTGTGTGTGCTGAAAAGTGAAACTACTCAAGCAGAGTAAAATATCACCGTAAATGCTTCAATACACAGAGGGAGCACAGACAACTGTTTTAGTACTTAGATTGCTTCTGGCTGCATTTTTTTTCCAGAGGTTATGAACTTGTCATTGGGCTGGCATTGACTGGTACAGAATGGGTGCAAGACTTGAGCCTGCTGACTGTGAGCGTGAACTGATGAGAGCAGAAAAATTCAAGGTATTCATAGAATACTATCTATTAACTCTCTTATTTTTTTAGTTTTAATTAAAACCATTAAAATACATTATTCTATAAGGTGTTAGTAGGGGTTGGGGTATCGAAATGATAACCTCAACACTAACACCCACACTTGTGGTTGCATGCGTACTCAAAGCTTTCAACAATCTGTCATCCATTCTCATTCACACTCCCACAGTATTCAAATTACCAAAGGTTGAAACCCCATCCCACACGTCCCCTTATCTTCTCCCTTTTATAAAAAAACATAGCAGGACTTTATGAATTAGTTTTGTTTACACAAGCGTGGACTGATGTTGATCTACTGCACGCTAGAAATACATGAATGTTAAATGACAATTTTTTATTTATACTTTTTTTCTCTTCCAGGGATGTATGGAATTTACTAAAATTGACTAAAACCGTGTCTGTGATTGCATAAGTCATCATATTTAATTACTAACAGTGCTTTCTCCCATCACTCTGTAAGTGCACTATGCAAGTGGGCCGCTTTGGGTTTATAACATGCTCGTTTTGCATCTAAAATATTTCGGCATCATTTTGCAGGTCAACTACATTGAAAAAAATGTAATTAAACTTTACTTGTTTTTTTTTCATGCTGTGGTTTAAGATGTATAAATACTGTTCCTAAACTTCCTGCCAAAACAGATCCAATATCCTTTCCATGGATATCATACAAAATACTATATACACAATATTATAAGAAAAGCTGTGAGCTGAATCACTTGTAGCTAAGTTGAGGATTAACGTATGACTGCTGGGTGCTCCCACAACCTGATAACCCATTGGCAGAACAATGGAATCATTTTTTACAGAATGACGAGTTTGTGTACTTCTGCTTAGATGTGGCTAACTGCAGTACTGTAAAAATGCGAGAGACAGCTTAAACCACCCCCCTTGCCCCAGGTACAAAAAGAGAACTCCACTAGAGACAACTGTTGACATTTCCAAGACAAAAGACGGGCGAGGTGTGAATGTGTCTCCGTTTTCTATCCACTTAAAACTGAACCTGACATGCCTGCACTGCACAGTTCCCTCAAATGGTCCATTACTATAACAATGGAATACGTTTTTACTGCATGAATAATTTGTTTCAACTGTGGTATAGTAATGTAAAAGGAAAATAAAGTGATAAGCATGAATGTATGAAGGCATGAATATTGGGTACTTTGGGTCGTATTTTTTATTCATTTATTTTCTATTTGGGAATAAGGATTTCATCAAAACTGCAGAAGCTTGGGAATGACTGATGGTAAACATGTAGTGTTATGGGCGATTAAATTGCGATTTCATGCTGGTACCGTTATCTGACAACAGAAACATAAAAATATGTTAATTGAAACAACCGCTGGATGAAAACGCAGTATAGGAGACTACAAAGATCATGATTGGACTGAACGGAGGGGTAACTGGCTGCCACTCAGCAGAGTGGCAGGTGGCTGTTTGGCAGCAAAGTTAATAAGACAACTTCCTCTAACTTTCACGCTAATAGACATTTTAAATGCTGATAAAAAAATAGAGCTGCAAAGATTCATTGATTAATCGATTAGTTATCAACTATTAAATTAATCGGCAACTATTTTGATAATCGATTAATCGCTTTGAGTCATTTATCATGAAAAAAATAAGTTGAGATTTCTATGATTCCAGCTCCTTAAATATAGGAGTTTATTCACTCCTCTGTGACCGTAAACTGAATAGCTTTGAGTTGTGGACAGAACGAGACATTTGAGGACGTCAACTTGGGCTTTGGAAAACACTGGTTGAAAACCACAGTTTTCATAATTTTCTGACATTTTGTAGACCAAACAACGAATCGATTAAACAAGAAAGTAATTGACAGATTAATCAACTATGAAACTAATCGTTGCAGGTAAATAAAAAGTAAATAAAAGTTGCAGCCCTAATTAGGGTTGGGTACCAAACTCGGTACTTTTACCGGTACCGACCGAATCATGTCGATACTACCGAGTATTGGTTCACGTGAAATCAAACGGTGCCAAATTTCGGTACCTGAGAGTAAGCGCAAGCTTATCTGTCCTCTCTGCATGTTGACAAAGAGCAGAGGTCTGACACACACGCGCGCGCAGAGGTGCAGACGGAGTAAATTACGTCGGCTCTGCAGTTTTGTTGAAGTCACAGTGAGTCACGGCAATGCCGATGAAGCAGTTTCAAGTGTGGTTACAGTTTTTCAAAACTTCACGCAGACACCTTTCACTGTGATATGATTTTAATGGCGAGCCGAAAGTCGCGGTGCTATTGACATTACACTTCCTCTGAGCAGGCACAACGGTAGTTTCTGTGCCCTGGGGGCTGACTGACAGGCTGAGGTTGCAAGGCAACTTTATTTCTACAGCACCTTTCAGCAACAAGGCAATTCAAAGCACTTTACATGAAACATTAAAGAGCAATTAAAAATGGTCATGATGAAAATAATAAAGGCTAAAATAGAATAATATACAAATACAAGAATAAAAGTTGAATAATTATTCAATTTAATAGGTTGTAGGGACAGGTTTGGGAAGAGAGTTTTTTTTTTTTTTTTTTATATTTGAGAGATTTGTTTTTGTTTAATTTCTGTCAGTGTAAAATATTCTAAATAAATAACAATGTTCTAAGTAAATAGGTTTGGAATTATTTTTACAACTGAAATCATTTTTTTGTAATTACAGAGGGAAAGTACCGAAAAAAGTACCGTTGGGTACCGGAACCGAATTCCAGGTACCGGTAGTGGTATTGGTTCAGATGCGAAAGGTACCCAACCCTAGCCCTAATTAAAAGCCTCACTGATTTACCTGTGTAAAGCTGTGCGTAAGCTGAGCACCCCTCAACTGACATACTGTAACATGTGCCATGCTGCAGCTCAAGCGCGCTGCATCCGCAGCAAAGGTGCGCCTGTTCTCGCGGCAGGGTGGGACACTTCTAAGTGCTGCCACTTTATTAATCAACTGAGCTTTTTACCGGCCAACCTTTTTGCAAGACAACTTGGCATTGCCATCAGCTCTTACCTCCGTATGCTACAGTGCCCCACTCCTACATTAGCACCCACAGCTTGCCAGAGTGCCCATTTTGTGTAATTATACGAACTACAGCAAGCTAATGGCCCTGACAGAGCCGTGCCTAGGCCCATTACACCTCAGGGTGCTGCAAAACACCATTACCACCACCAGCACCCTGGAGTGTTTGTGCACGTAGGTGACAGTCTTTGTGTGAGCAACCTCATCTCTCGGTGTGCGTTCATGTAGATGTGTTGGTTGAAGGAGGTTGGAGGTGGAACGTCAAAGAAACGCAGCAGCTACTATAGACGATTGCCATTTTTAGCCACAAAAGTGTGTCTGTTGGTATGTTTGTGAGCACCACACCTGTCATCTCTGCCCCATTAATTTCCCTTGGGTTTTTGTTGCTCGCTGTGGGGAGCTGTAGTTGACACCGCAGGAAAGACAGTGAGGCACCTTGCAGGACTTTGGGCACTCATTGTACTCACTTCACTTAGCACCATGTCATTCTGCCAGCAAATAGAATATTTGCTTCACAGGAAGAGTGGCCTTTAATTGTCTGTGTGTGTGTGTGTGTGTGTGTGTGTGTGTGTGTGTCACTTTGTTAATAGTATTTGAAGTATTATTTCTCTCTGACTCCATTTTAAGCTTCAGCTCTTATAGCCATCTGTAACTCACATGCATACATAACATAGTTTCATTTAACCCAATGTTCGCACTCCAAACTTTCCAGGTAGAGCATATATTAAGAAATGTGGTGTCTTCATGTTTATCAGCTCTGCTTTGCCTCAGGTTATTGTGTGGCTTTTGTTTTACTTACGCCACACAACCCACGCTTAGTTCTCAGAGTGAATCAGCAACTCTTCTCATTCACCTAAAGGCCGTTTTATGCTTCTGCGTCGAATCGACGGCGTACCCCCGTAGACCCCTCTGCATCTACGCCGGACCCTACGCCATAGCCTGACGTGCACCTCTCGAAAAATGTAACTACACGTCGCTCGGCCGTGGCTTGGTAGCGTTGCATTTCCTCTGACTTCTGACTGATTTCCTGGTTCTCCTTCTCCATAAACAACATGAAATCAAGGAGAGGGTTAACTTTTCCTGCTAAAGATTTACCACCTTGGTCAGAAAGAACGGGAGACACTTTGTTTCTCTCACTATGACTCTAGAGTCGCTACTCGCTCTGAAGATAATCGCCGTCACTCTCTCACTTCTCCCTCGCTCTACACACTCCCCACACACACACACACACACGTGCCGGCTCGATGCACACACCAGCGCACAACTATAAACATCAGGCCACTTACGTAGGCTACGGCGAAAGCTCTGCGTGGAGCCTTCGCAGAACAATAAAACGGCCTTAAGGGGGAAGATGAGGATGGAGCGTATTAAATCAGCTCACCCCGGTCAGATGCAGGTTAAAATAATAGCTACACACACAGCTAGTAAATTTCACTCACCAATTGGCTCTCTGTGTAACCATTATGTTATCCCATTTACTTTTTGAAGAAAGAGCATGAGTCTACTCTATTGACAATCTGCTTTCCCTTCACTATCAATAGACATTAACCACTTTAAGCCTTGCCAAGCGTAGGAGATGGAGAGCTAATTGCCTTCCTTTTGGAGCGTACTGTATACAGTATAATGGTGGATCAATGTGTTTGTCAGTATTGTGGGATAAATGGATATTCATGCCGCGCCCCCCCACACACACACACACACACACACACAAGGCTACCTACACACAAACACACACACATCTCTGTCTCCTTTTTCTGTCTCGTCTGTACCTTTTTAATTTACTGTATCATCTTTTTCACTGATTTCTTCCTATTACACAGAGACACCACCACCATGGATTGCACAGATTCCATATGCCTTCTTTTTTTTCTCACGCAAATGCAACATGCTCATTCACACAGACACTCGTGGCCTCTCAGCGTGGAGTTTTGCCACCTGTGTGGAGTGGAGTGAGTGCTGAGTTCTCCCCCCTGACAGCGAGATGTATGCAATTAAACCGTATTAAAGTCATTAGCCCAACAGAAGTGATAGCCAGCAGATGGTTACCTAGCAGAAATATGCTCCTAATGAAGCTCCTCAGTCACTATGGGTGTGTACTTTTGTGGCGAACGAGGCACAAGTGCACATGTGTATATGTGTCTGTTTGTTTGGGTGTGTTGCCTAACGGCTGTAACACTTGAAGCAGGAATTGATATAGACGGCGGTTGGTCCTTCTCCTGTAGCATAGCAATTAGTGCCTTTTGATGATTTATTTAAAATGTCCTGCTACTACTTGTCCATCTCTATTCCGTGGATGCTAGAAATAGGACATTTTATATATGAGGTCTGGCTGTAAGCTGTCCATATTAATATCAGAAGGGGTCTCTCTAGGTACAGCTGTCCCGACACGGAGGAATGTTCAACAAGAAGATATACTTCTTTTTTTTTTATTTAGCAAAAATTAATTTTGATTTCAGCGAGACATTAAGTAAATACATTCTCTCGCTGTCAGTAATATCAGCCAACATTTCCCATCTGTTGTTTCAAAGGTTTGCATTAAAGTAACATCAACAGCATCACAGTTACTGGTTCTGATATTAAATCTCTCCACTCAGTTCAAGCGTTCAAAATGAACTTAAACAACTGTAAGAGGCTCCTCTGCGTAAAAAATAATTTGACTACAAGTTTATGTGTTGCCAGGATACAGTGTTGTTATTCCATAGGGATAATGGGGTAGTACACGTTGTATCGCCCCAGGCATCCAGGACCACCGGGCCGATGCACAGAAAACTTACTATACACTTATATACATAAATACATACCTTACATACACACAAACTGTGCTCTTTAAGTCACATAACACATGAACTACATGTAATTTAATCAGTTGCAGTATGAACAATGCTCCTTATCCTAATCCTTATTTACCTACTTCCTCTTCTATTTAAGTGAAATATTTATTTGTATTCAGCTTCAGTCAGATGTTTAGCAGGATATCTGCAGTTCAAACATGTTCTTTTTCTTTAGCATCAGAATGTTTTCACGTGAGCAGACATAACCTAATCATAAATACGCAACACATGACGCCCCTTGTACGGACACGCAATCCTTTAGCTGTGAGCAACGTTGGATTTGGAATGCGTGCTTGCGTGTGTGTGTGTGAGAACTAGAGGGTGAGTGATGAAAGGAGGAGCACTGATAGTGTTGCTTTATTGAATACAGATGAGAGAAAAGCAGGCTGAATTCTGATCAGACTGCCTTTTTCTCTCCTCTGTTCGCCATCCCTCAGAGCGAAAAAACTTCAGAGCAGTGTGTCTTTCTGAACCAAGGGGGATGTTATTAGGTCAGCCTTTTCAAAGTCAAGGTCCAGGTCTTCTTCACAAAGGAGCATCCATAACAGTGTTTGTTTTTTTTAATGTAGAATTAACAAGCAGCTGGATTTTGATGGTAGTGATATGGAGCTGTATTTTAGAGAGAATCTGATTTTTGTTTTATGTTTGACGACACCGCCGGCCAAATTAAATTAGTTTTAGCAGCGCTCTCTCACACCGCATGTGAATTTTTAAAATACTACAACAGGGTTTTAATTTCAAGGGCCCACGGCTAACAAAAGTCAGTCAACAAAATAATCACCTTCTACTTTTTTAGTTAACAACACATTTCATAATGTATGTCAAAACTCCTCTTTAAGTTATTCAGAAGGCAGAGGTGAAACACAGCTGCAGACAAATCTGTAAAATCTGGCTAGGATGGCAGCTTTGAGTTTAATTAGTCGAAGAAAACTTGTACTTTTCCCCTCTCCCTCAGTATATAAATGCTTTTTGTTGAAAAGTCATCAGGGTCGTCTCACCGGCTCATTAAAAACCTGCGAGAAAGGAAAGAATTAATGGAGTCAAACACCATCAATTTAATACATAGGAGGGTAAGATAATACAAAGTGCCTCACTGTAGTGACTATACCCACGTAAAGTTTTGTGTGGTTTGACTTTCTCAGCAGTTGTAGAAAGATGAGGGTGGAATATGCAGTGGAATTTGGAAGTACTTTGACAGTGTTGACATTCTTTTTTGCAACAGGGTCCTTTCAGACGGCAGCAAACTGCTCAGGAGTCAGATGAGTGTAGACACCAGAAGACTCAGTGTGATTTGTCCTTCGATGTGATTATTAACACCAGGATTGGTTGTAAACCCTGTTGTCACGGCAATGATTTCAGCCTTGATGATGAAAGCTCCTGGGACACTGATCTATAGTACACACACACACACACACACACACACAATCAGAATCAGTCTGTCTTACTGCTATCCCGTCTCATTCCCAGGCATTAGTTGGCAAGATTGAAGTCACTTGCGTGTGTGAGGCTGTGTGTTGCTGTGGTCTCTTCTTACTTACATAGTAATGTACAGAACAGGAATCTGGGGAAAGGCTTAAGCTCCACTGAATTGTACTTGACACTTTATTCTTTCTTCCCTGATTTTTTTTTCCTACCCCATACCCACACCTGCCTCTTTATCTTCTTTCTCTTTCTCGCTCACAGCTGTTATTAAACCACTTTGACTGACTTAATAACACCTGTGTCACACTCAAATACACAGGAAGAGGACAAAAAGCAAGTCCAACTGTGCCTGTCTGCTACACTAGCATTACCCCAAAGGGTGTACTTTGTGGGATCCCAAATGCAACTGCAGCCTGTAATAATACTTTGTGCTGTAGTTGCATTTGTTTTTTTTGTATTTCTGGGCCCCATTCATACCTGGTATTAACATACGATCTGTATCTGCGTACTTTAAACAGATAATGACATCTGATCACAGGCCTTTGCACCTGGTATTAGTCAGTGTTATCTGTTATGTCCTCATTTAATGTTTCAATGTCCCAGGATGTGACCAGACAGATGGATAACAGAATGCTGAAGTAGTTTTTCACTGTCATTGAACAAACTGTAAATCTGAAAGAAACACCCAGGAGAGTTACATAAAATACATTCCAATGTTGCCCTTCTGACCGCACTTTGTGTAATATTTCCTTACATAGCTCAATATATGATGGATGGCAATATGCAAATGAGGTAGGCCGGGCTGGTGGTCAACAAACATGTTGTCAAGATGAAGGGAAGCAATGCTGCGGATGTGGATTCTGCTTATTTTTCCTTTGCTGAGAAAGATGGTTGTCTGTATCTTTTTTGACGGGTTTGATGAGATACTAGGAAGATAAAGAGTTAGGTGTCCTTTTAACTTGTTAGGTGGATTTTATTTTTTCTTGATTGCATCCTAGCTGGAATTTGATCCCAGTGGCAGCCAGATCGCCGCCAGATGTTGGTGGCCGATTGCATTCCAGATAAGATCTCCAGGTACAGATTACATGAATACCAGGTGTAAATGGGGTCTTTATCTTAACACAAATATTTGAATTAAGGCTGCAACTTGCAATTATTTTCATGGTAAATTAATCAGTGGATTATTTTCTTGATTCATGTTTTGGTTGTTTGATCATCAAACATTAGAAAATAGTGGGGAAAAAATGGCCATCGCAATTTCCCAGAGCCCGAGGTGACCTCTTCAAATGTCTTGTTTTGTCTGACCAACAGTCCAAGACCCAACATTAGTCAATTTACAATGAGATAAAACAGAGGGGGGAAATCAACACAACGGAGAAGCTGGAATTAGCGAATGTTTGCCATTCATGTTTGAAAAATTACTTACTCAATCGAATCAATATCCAAATAGTTGCAGATTTATTTTCTGCAGACGAATAAGCTCTAGTTCTCGATCCTTGTCAAGTGTACACCTAGTGTACAACTTCTTCTAGACTACGTAGGAAATGTAACAACTTGGTTCTTGGTGAGATACAGAGGATTCACAATACCAATGTTAGAGTCTGATCCTGACCTAAACCTATGCTGCTGAGTTTGTAAATTAGACAGTTTTTTTTTTTTTTTTTTTTTTTTCTGTATAGTATAATAAAATGCATCACCTACTGACTTCCCCTCTCATTCCTTTTCTTTTCCTGATTCATCTCCACTTAGAGTGCGTTCCATTAACCTTGGAACTTGGAAGCCGGAGCTGGGAATGACGTCATACCCGAGTTGAATGCGTTCCCTTTACAAGTCTGATTTTTCATTGTGGGGTTAGCTCTAGCCAGGTTAGCCATTGTTAGCAATACCAGTTGATAAAAACGCATTACACTGTTTTTTGTGCATACAAAACAGCATAACATGTCCATAGATAGAAGATAGACAATACTGTGTGTACAACTGATTTAGCGAGACACAAATAAGACAGAAGTGCTAATAACTGTATGTTACCACAGCTTTCACTACTGTTGATGCACAGGATTTGGATTTGGATTTTGAGCTTGGGTTACTTGGAGGTTGTCCGACTTCCGAGCTCGGAAATCCAAGTTCAGGGGGCGTGTTTCCGACTTGGACCTCAGAAAATCCGACTTCCGATTACAATTGAAACGCACTATTACAGTATATTGCCTTCTCACATCACTGTTTGATGTTTCTCCTAAAGTCATCTGTTCAGTCATTTCTGTTCTTCCTCTTGCAACGTTATGTTTATATTGTATATAATTTTTTTTTTCTTTTCCCCAACAGGGTCTGATGATCCTCCTGCAGAACCTTCCCACAATGCACTGGGGCAACGAGGAAGTGAGCGTACTGCTGGCTGAAGCCTACAGGTTGAAGTTTGCCTTTGCTGACGCGCCAAACCACTACAAGAGATGATGAGCGTGGCTCGCTGCAGCTGCTCCCCTTCTTCTCCTGTTCTTGCTCCTCCTCCTCTTATTCCTCCTTTCCTGCTCTGCAGTCGTCTACTGAACTTAGAGGCCTCTTTTCCTTCAGGGAAGGACCTCCCTTTTTCTTAACCTCCCTTCCCCCATATTGCCCAAAGGGCCTTTCAGCTACTAAGAGATTTGAATCAACCAATGACTGAGAGGACATGCGGTGTAGCATTTTAACATATTGATGGTGGAGCCTTTTTTTTTTAAATTATTATTATTTTTCTTTGATCAGCTCTGAAATGTGCTCTCCTTCAGTCCAGTGCAGAACCCTCTTCAACCACAACTTTTTGTTAGAGTTTGGTCCACTCAAGTACAACCTCAGGCCTGATGCAGGACCACGAGCTCAGCGCTGCCGGGAGGTTAGTCTGGCTCAGAAGATTTTTCTTTTCTGCTAAAAAAAGAAAATCCAATGCCATGGCAATACATTGTTTTTTGTGTGTCCTGAGGCCAAAATGTGACCTTTGTTTCAGTTTGCAAAGATAAAGAAAGATAGCAAAAGGGCACAGCGCTGGATGGTTTACATATCTGAGCCCGCTCTCCTGGTCACAACACCACCTGAAGGAACATGACCTCTCCTGTTCTTTTTTCTTTCAATTTTTTTCCTCCTGCTGCGTGCCGAGAGGGGCACCGTTTGTTTTCCCTCATGACAAACTAACAGTAGGACTTTACAGAGAGAGAGAGAGGTTGTCAGTCTGTGAGGGGAAACGTGTCTCCCTCCTTCTACAAACCACAAACACCAACCCAGTCCCTCCCCCTTTACCCCGTCCTCCCACCCGCACTGCAGAGTCCCACGCAGATCGACATGACAGAAGCTAATAAGCCATTTGGAGGAAGACAGCTACTTATTCCCACTCGACCTGCTTATATATAAAAGGGCCATGTCTTATCTTTTAATAACCCCTCGTCTCTGAACCCAGGACTACCTCAGAACACACAAGTAGTGAAACCTAGAAATCCACATACATACATTTGCGCATATGTCGTTAAATTTAGAAACATGCACACATCAGCACGTGGGCAAAATAAACTATTTCAAGTTCAGTTCCGAAATGGAATCATCTCATGGAAGCTAAGTTAGGATATTTACAGAACAGAAGTGCTTCTTCACAGGGTTGTTTTTGAAGTAAGATCCAAATGAACAATTTTGCCTTAATTAAGATACAAGCTGTCTTTGTTTACTCTCCCTTCCTCTCCTTTCTTTTGGGCCCAATTTTTCTGGGTGAACAAAAAATGTGACATGCCACGTTCCAATATGTTGTCTGACGATATAGGTTGAAAGAGTCTTTGATATTTGATAGTTTAGTGATTCCTTCAGCAAGCACAAGTCCAAATAAAACACTTTGATTACACACTCTCCATAAAGTAGTTGCACCTCAAAAACTTTAATTCAGGTTAGGGCAAGAGGACACAGGTAACACCGTTTGCGCTACGCTCAACTTGATTGAGTGATTCTTTTTAATATCAACGTGGTATCATGACTTCGCGTAAACATACACACCGACTTTCTTAAGCCAAGTGGCATGTTATCTGTACGCATTTTGACCTATCCGCGTGTATGTCTACGCTGTATACAGCGGATGTATACATACATGCCACATGGCGTGTTATCGCCGTCTTGCCGTTTTATCGCGAGAACGTGTTATTTCGAGACGAAAGCTACGGTTGAGTTTAGGAAAAGAAAAACGGGGTTGGCTTTACACAAACAAGAGAGCGAGGAAACGCCACACATGGGATGCGATCCCCGCTCTCCTGGGTGAAAGTCCTGTGTTTTACCCATCCGCCACCCCAACCAACCTCTGTACGTGGATTTTCGCCGTAGGGAGTAGGGCCTACGGCGTGAATTCACACGCAATCGCAAGGTAATGTAAGTCAATGGAGGCCAAACGGCGTTGATAAACACGCTAAAAAGTAAGTATGCGTCTTTATAACACACCAATAATGGCATACGAATTGGCGTGTCATACATACGCCACTTCATGAGATCAGTCTGATTAATATTCCTTCCACAAGGCCTTCCTTGTCACTTCATTTTAATGCCTATAAACATATGAAAGCAGCAGGTGCACGGGTGTTTTTTTGCAGCTTCTTCATTTAAGGAAGTCTTGCACCTTTAAAAACAAAACAAAAAAAACAGTTACATGTTTAATCCATATTGGTTCTCCTAATTGAATCATGTGTATCCGGCACCAATCCTGTTTCGATATCCTCCAGGTACTCTGAGGTTTAGCTGAGTGTCATTGCCTTTTTTTTTTCCTGCCTACTGTAGCAAAATTAGTGTTGATTTTTATTTTTATTTTCAAAATGCATTTTTAATTTCACAAGGGACAGACCCTTTGCTGTTAATAAAATAAAACAATAGAATAGAGCAGAATCATGGCTTTAAATATCAATGACCGAAACAGATAATTAAATTCACCCTGAATAACTGAACAAAAACTGCAGGTGCATTAAAATAGAACCTTAATATTCTTGTGCACAGGACTCCCTGATTAACACCGTCTTTACAATACCTTTGTCTTTCTCCTGTCTTTGTTGCTCTGTTCATAAAGAGCACATGGTATGTTTTACCCAACGTCAATAGCACCATATTGGTGTAATGTTAGGGGATTTGGGGGGGCGTAATCAGACCTTCATGACATAACACATAGCTGTTAACGTCTAGAGCCTCCTGTTGCGACTCCGCCAGGATCCATTATTGTCACCCCAGCCCACAAAGACGGTGTGCGTAGGAGTGTGAAGGGGAGATGGAAGGAGAGTTGTGTTTCTTTTGGAAGTTTCAGTGCTTTTTTTCTGTGAGAGCTGTCAGTCTTTGATCACACTTGGGATCTTTTTTTTTTTTATCCAATCTGCACCAGTCTCACAAGCCCCTCATCTCCTATGCTCTCTGACGAGGAAAAACTGCACTTAATTTAAAAGTCTATAGCCTTTTTTTCCTTCCTCTCTCTCTTTTTGTATGAGATTTATTCTTTCAGTTTTACAATTCACAGATTTGTCTTTTCCATTTTTGGTTTTATTTTGTTATGCTGTTTACATGACAAGCCTATTAAGTTGTGCCTGACTCTGGAGACATGAGACAACACCTTAGTTATGTTTTTGACCTCAAATGAACTTGAAAGGTTCTTGACTTCTGGAAGCAATAGTATCACATTTTGCTGTGAAAAGACAGAAAATATCTTTTTGTTTGTGCACATCTATTTTTTGGGTGTGTTAGCCACCAACATGAACTGTTTAATACAGTAACACTCTGGGCATTTTAATAGTTCAAACTCGGCAGATGATGGTTCGCTTTACCCCTCCCCTGAACATTGTTTGTAACTAGAAACAGCGCATAGGGCTGTAGTGAGTTTTTTTTTTTTTTTAAGCCCTTCCTAAACCAAAAACACAAGAGGTAAAAGTGTAAGGAACTCTTGTTTACTACCTACAGTAGTAACCTAGAGTTACTTTCACATCATTAGCTAACTACATAAGTTGGTGCGGTTACAAGTTATCAAAAAAATCAAAAAAAATAATAACTAATAATGTGGGAGGTTGACAGCTACTGTGCTTTCTGTGAATGTGTGGGTGTGCACGTGTGTAAGTCATGGGCAAATGGAGCAGGCTTGTAACAACCCCCCCTCCTCCCCAACCTTCTTTTCAAATCATTAGAAGAGATTCTATATTTTTGCAGTAATGTCATATGCAGTCGTTCCCCCTAAACAAGAAGTAGCTGCCTAGTTTGTGAAAAGAGATGGTTTAATAAACAAACACACATTCACTTGCTGCCAATCTCAAATTAGCCTGCCTGTAACCCAGTCTCTCCACACACACACACACACACACACACACACACACGTCTCCATGGTGATGAAGGCCTAGGTTTTATCTGGCTGGAACCCATTTTCTATTAGCACACACAAACACACACACAGACAGACAGACAGACAGACAGACAGACAAGCTTCAAACATTTTTTGGAGCATGTTCAGGAGTGTATCCTTAAGTAACATTTTCAGCTGCTTTCATTTCTTGTAGTTTGTTTTCTTCCTTCTCGCTCTACTCGACATTAAAATATGTTTATGAAAACCAAGCTGAAAAAAATCCCCTCGCCCCCAATGTCTTTTGCCTCTTGAGTACTCAGAAAGAATCTTATAATACTAGAACGTGTGGGTGACAGGAGTCGTGGTTCTTGAATTTAAAAATGTGTACAGAGAAGATTTTGAAACAAAAATCTGTAAATAGAAAGTGTAAATAAATCCTATATATGACAAAATTGCTTTGAATAAGGCGTCATGTGTGTACTGTATGTGTTTTCTTAGAGTGTACTGTTCTTAACTGTTGTGTGCATGTATGAGTGACAGATGGAGGGTATGAGCTAAATATTTCATGTCCAATTGCAGTCAAACTCAAGGTATAATATATTAGTCATCTGTTCCCCAGCGAGCCGAGAATGAAGTTCTTCAATATGATGAAAATGCAGAAAATAATGCAAATGCGTGTCTGTGCATGCATTAGCCAGTGCGGCAAGCCACGGCTAAAAGCTGTGCTAATTTGCCACATGTAGGTAATTGTATCTGTTGGATTTACACACCATCTCCATATGTAACATGTAAACACTTCTTGTCTGACAGCTCTGGAGGAAATGGCCCTGTGTGTGTTGGTGTGTGTGTGGGTTTTTTTTTTTTTTCTCTCGGAGGACGTGAAGGAAACCAGAAGACAAAAACCAGAGCCAGACTGCATACACTTGCAAATGAGAGAACATACACGTGTGTGTGTGTGTGTGTGTGTGTGTGTGTGTGTGTGTGCGCAGCCCGCAGTAGTAGCTCCCTCGCTCTCGTTAGGCTGACTGATGTTCACACAGGCAGCCAATTATGGAGTGGCGGTCACTGAGGACTCCAGTCACTTCATGGGAAATTAAAAATACATTAAAACAAACAATGGTCGCAGGAAGGGGCCCGTTTGTGCACATGTGCGCACACATACGCACACGTAATTTGTGAAGAAAGATGGAAGAGGTGCCAACAAAGAACCAGCTGGAGCACACCATGAAGCAAAAAAGATATAGTGCAAGTATTAGCTAAATCAACTTTTCCTTTAGTGTTTTCCTCACGGCCATTTTCCTCTCTACATATTGTAGCGATTTGCTATTTATTTGCACAGTATATCACTGTTATAGTATCAGCCTTTGCAGTTTACCTCCCAATGCCCTCCTAACTCCACCAATTTACAGGCCTATAAACCACCACTTGCCAGCGTGAGTCCTTTTCATCAAGGGCTCACACACTGGCAAATGTTACAACATCCTGGGATCGCTAAGGCAGAAATGTCGAGGCAGACTTCACGGCATTTTCACAGAATTTGAAGGCCGTGTCTGAAATCAATTTCCTGATTCAATTTTTGGAAAGAGGAGCTGTACAGCGACAGCATTATTGTCACAATGAAGGATAACACGCAGATTGAGGATGTCTCTGGAGAGGATTTTATATGCGCTGTGGAGGCACTGGCAACTGTGATGTTAATCAGTTTCAATTTCAAGTTTGTGCCGAGGCAACGGAGGGAAAAAGATATTGTGCTGTGAATGGAAAATTATTCAATATAATTATTTTTGGCTTCTGAAAAGTGGCATAATTAAAGTAAAGTAAAACAAAATATATACATAAGCTGCAACACATCTTTGTTTTATATTCGTCAAGTCATTCTGTGCCGTTCCTCAAAACATGAAATCTGTCTTTTTTTCAATTGTTTTTTTTTTTTTTTTTACAGGCCTTGTATGGGATGCAGAAGAGTACATACTTTTCCTTGGCCTGTCACAACCAACAATTTTAAAGGGGTCAAAACTCCAGCAGTACTAGTATATAGAACAACTTTATTGTATTGTTGGTCTTATAATAAATAAAGTTGTTCTATATACTTCAAGTGTTGCTGACATCTTTAGACTATTCCCTTCTCCATGCACCTTGGAAGTAGGTGAATTTTAATGAATATTTATTCATTTAATTTGTTCCAGAAAACACCACTCTTCAACAATTTTGGCAGCAATAAATCATACTTTGATAACTTGTGCAGCTCCTAAGATAATGCATGGATACATTAACTTTACTCAGCGTCAAGTTCCATTCACGTAAATTGGGTACTCATTTATTATTCATTCATTCAGAAAAAAATTACAGATAGTGGAGCTATATCGAATAGATATGTTCATGTAGTTACGGTGGATATCCCAACACAGGGTGACATTGCAGAGACAACAAGTGAGAGCACAGAATTCAACAGGAGGTGTAGTTTACAGTTGAAATATGCATGCATAATTATGCATATGCAATCTAGCTCAATTCAGGTGATCATAATATTTCACTCTTTGCATTACTGTTCTGTCGGCTGTTATTGTCTTAAAGGTTCCATCATAGATATAAAATATATAAATGTTTTATATCTCTGGGTTCATACTTGTATTTAGGGTTTCTACTAGAACATATTCACATGCTTTAATGTAAAAAAAAAAAAAAACCACATTGTTTCTTCTCTGTCTGAAACGCTACGTTTTAGCGCCTGTCTCTTTAAGCCCCCCTTCCGAAAAAGCCCAGTCTGATCTGATTGGTCAGTGTTTCCAGGTCTTTAGCATCTGCGCTCTCTGAATCTCTGCACCATCAATATAGCCTGGAATGACTGTAACAGCACTGTAGCGGCACTTTCTTCCAAAAATAGAATAGTTGTGACATCACAACCGTATGGAAGTCCAGACAGCTTGTTTAAAGGCACAGTTTCTGAATACAGGCTGTGTGCATTTCTCTGTGGATTGAGCGTTTTGATACGTTCACAGTATTTATATTGCACCTCAACCTGTTTTATAATCATAAGAGACATGGAAATCTCATATTTTACAATATGGGACCTTTAACAATAACAATTTCTTTGTCCTTTGTCCTTGTCCAGCTGAGAAGATAAATCAGAACACCTGCACACTGACCATGATAATCTTTCAGCTAAGAAACTCAGCAGGCACAGAAAATCTTAGCTGGGAGATTATCATGGTCACTGTGCAGGTGTTTTGGTTTACTTAACATGCTGTTAAATGCTGGCTCTGACGCTTGATTTACAAGTTAGTCTGGCAGGTAAAATGCCACCATGTGGAATTAATGCCAGGAATCGACACATTTACAACAACAACAAAATGTGAAAAAGCTTTAGGAGTAGCTGAAGTTGACTTTTCTCACTGGAGTCGAGTATGAAAAATGAGACCAGTTGATGAGACGCTGCTGCAAGTTGACGTCATCACAACTGCTCATTGATGTGTGAAAAATGTGATGGATAATAACTGGATTTATAATATTTTAATACTATAAGAGACATGTATTATAGTCAGTTGGTAAAATAGTAAAAGTAACATTGGGATTTATCAGCCACTGACACTTCCCGTCGCTGCTCCTACAATATGGAACACTGTGTTCTTCAAATTGGAGGGCTATTTAAAGAATGCACTTCATTTGAACTCTTGCAATACAGAACTGATCATTCCTTTAATTTCTTCCGTCATATTTTTAAATCTCAGTGTCTGATGACTTGAATCAAGAACTATGTGCAGAGAATAATGAAGCTGATCAGTTATGAACTTTGACATGCCATCTGTTTTACCTTCAGTGGGTGAGAGCT
Source organism: Sander lucioperca (assembly GCF_008315115.2). Lineage (NCBI taxonomy): Eukaryota > Metazoa > Chordata > Actinopteri > Perciformes > Percidae > Sander > Sander lucioperca. Next base: position 15,741,035 of record NC_050192.1, on the reverse strand, counting down.
TCTCGCTGTCAGTAAATAAGATTTACACAGGAAGTGAATATTTATATTTGACTTTACACAATTAGAGCATGACTCGAAACTCAGGAGACTTGTGAGGAATATATTTACTCGATAGGAAAGCTGAACTCCCCAAATTAACTTTGACTTATTACTCATCACATCAAGAATAACTTCAACGGGACAGAGCTCCCATCACAGCCAATGTATGTCTTCTCATCACCACTGACAGCATCATGGTGACCAAGACTTGTGTCACTATGAATCCATCTCCATAGTAAGGCCGTGCTTAAACAGACAAAACTCAACCCCCTCATTCATTTCAATCAGACTCAGTATGCAAGTGCAGGCACACATCCCCCTGGTAGATGACTTTGTATCGTGAACAGGGACATTTTACTGTTTACCTCGTGAGAAACAGAGGATAAATTGACTGTGCTGTCTACAGTGGGAAAACCCTAAAAGTAGGCTATTGGCCATATGTTTTTTTCCCCAATCAGAATTGCGTACCACATAAGTGCTGCTGTTTGTGTCTCATTTGCTAGTGCAGTGCTCCTCTTAGCTATTGTTAGTCAGTTCACAGCACAGACCTGGTTGCCAATATTTAATATATTCTGAATTGCCACCGAAGCTGCTCACAAGTGCCTTTCAAGAGATGACTGAGTCTGTTGCCTTTTCCAATCAATCCAGATGTTCACCGTCAGTCTTGACAAACAGTTTTATCCTTTGTAACAACCACGGGAAGCACCACCGTGGTTTCTTTGTCTGCTACAGTGATGATATTGCCAGAACTCCATTCCCAAAGGCTGCAGGTCTTTTATGCATTTTCCTTACAGAAAATTCAGCAAGCAGTAAGCTGACTGATGATGAGTCTCACCTATATTACTATAGCATAGCTAAAAGTAATGGATAAAAGGTTAAAATAGGTGAAAGTAATAATTAAACAGTTCAAATAATAAGCTAAAAGTATTGGATTAATTGTAAAAGTTGTTAGCTAAAAGCTGGGATGGTTCAATGGTTGAAATAGTTATCTAAACTTAGAGTAAATGGTTAAAATAAAAGGATAAATGTGCATGTATGGTGAAAAAGCTATAATGGACAAAGTTGAAATAGTTAGCATAACATAATGGGTAAGTGTGGTTGAAGTTGTTAGCTAAATGTAAATGGTTTAGCTAGCTAAAAGTAATTGCTATATGGTTGAAATAGTTAACAGTTCAAATACTTAGCTAAAAGTAATGTATAAATTGTTGAAATAGATATCTAAAGTACTTGAAAACACTGTTGTACCAATATCTACTTTATAGAGTTAAATAACAGCCAGTTGAAAATAATTTTAAATGAACACATTTAGAACGTAAGAGGAGGTATTTGAGTTCATGTGAGGGGTATAGTTGTAGGGGTACATCAGACACAAAACGTTGGGACCAGGTATTTTAGAGAGTGTAATTACCTGTTTTTAGTGAGAAATGAACACACATGTTTGCAATCATCCCAAAAAAGAAACAGCTTTTTGCAATGAAGCCCTTTAACTGGATAAGCTACCTAGATTTACAGCACCAACAGTAGAAGTTGCTGTCATCCCTTCGATGCTGTGGTGGCCGTTTTTCAAGGTGATTGGGTAAGAGTGGCTTCGAGCAGGAAAATGTAGCATTTGAGGCCCACATCAATTTAAAAACTGCAATACGAATGTCTCATACGTTGTGGTGTGTAGTGTGCATGCGTGTGTCTATGTGAATGTGCGTAGCCCCCTTTATCAGGCCACCAAGCTGCTGTGTTAGCTAAAATAGCAGCCGACCCCACTGGCCTAAGCCTAAGTGACTCTGTAGCGATAAAGACAGAGTGGTTAGCAATTACACACTCAGGATATGTAATTAACTGGTGTGTTTGTGTGTGTGTGTGTGTGTGTGTGTGTGTGTGTGTGTGTGTGTTACTCTTGCTCTTTAGCTTAACCAGTTCAATCCTGCCAACTTGACAGTCGATTCATTCACACACACACTAACAGGAAATGCTTGGCCTTTGTTGAATTAGTTTAAGGTTAAACTGAAAAATTCAAAGATTTTCTTTGAACCTCATCACTGTGCTCCTGTACTCACGATAACCAGGGTTTAACAGTTTGTGGCTCGATCCATTAGTATGCATGCATGTATGTGCATCTGTTTATGTTTGTGTGCTCAAATGTGTGTTTGACTATATGCATGCTTGCATGTATGTGATTAAGGGAGTGAAAGATCTTCCTGGTTTTGATCCAGTCTTGACTTGTCTGATGCCAAATGACAGTTTACAGAGTGCCGTGCTGCATCGCCTTTAGCACCACAAAACCTCATGCTGTAACAATGTTCCACCTGGCAAGTTGCCATTGTGTGTGTGCCGTGTGCCGTGTGCGTGCATGCGTGCGTGCGTGTGTTAAAAAAAAAAGAGCCGCAAAAAGAGTTTAAGCCAGTTGTATCCAGTTTAAGCTTAAGGCATGCTGTACTGTGATTTATTTTTGTTTTGTACTTTATTTTTCACTTTTAAAAATTCAAAAAAAAATTAATTCAGCATGTATTGAGGTTCTCTTAAGTATGGTGTGATTATGCAACTTAAGGTTGGATTTCGTGTTACATTTCTAATATTTAGTTTTGCAGAACAGTTGCAGAATAACTGAGCTTTTTTTGAGAGTTGTAGGTGTTACCCCACTGCAGTGCATTCTGGCTGCACTATGGCTCAGATGTCCACTGGAAGTGTTTTAGAAGTGGAGCTACTTTAAGCTGTTGGTCTTCAGCCGCTACATTCTAAGTATTGTGAGTCTTCTTGCCTTGATATTGTTTGTGTTTCACAATACATATTTTATACACAATTACATCGCTATGTGATGTATGTGGTAAAAACATACCTGTATCCTGTTTTGGCCGGGAAAGTACCGTATTTTACCCTTCTTTCCCGCCGTCCTCCCGTATTAGTATTTTCCCGTAAATCTCCCGTATTTTAACCTGCGTTATTAAAAAATAGTAATACCCCGGACCCGGGCGGAGTAAAAAAACAAAAACATTCCCAATCTGAGCTCTGTCACTAGCCTTGCGATAACTGCCACCTGCAGTAGCCTACTACAGGTACTGTAGGTGGCAGTTGTCGCGAGGTTAGTGTGTGAGGTCAGATGATGAGTGACAACGCGGGAAAAAAAAGAAAAAAAAAAAACAGAGACGGATGATGGACGCTACGACAGAGACGGAAGGCACTCCTGCCAAAAAACCCAAACCTCAAAATGTAAGGGATACTGGAGCTTGGCTGGGGTGGTGGGACTGCTCGCGGTGGGCGCCGGAAAATTTCCCTTATTTTCAAATCCAAAACTTGACAGGTATGGGTAAAAATACATGTAGGCTACATGTGGCTCTATCTTACTCATTTTAATGACTGTATGCAGCACAACGGCTTCACACAGTTCAGGGTATGCAATGCATCATTAATTATTAATTTCATGTGTACTGTCAATAGGCCTACATATAGGCACTTATATGGGTACAGTATATTATAGGCAAACTAGTTTAGCAAAAATAGACCTAGCTTGTAAAGATAGCATATAATCAGAACAGACCCTAACAGGCATGTTTCTTCTGTTGAGCAAAGTATCCACCTGCATGTTGGTTGTATCTGCAACTTTGGCCTGGAGAGGTCTTTAACTTGGCACAGGTCCTGCTCGAATCTCTGTTGGTGCGACATTACTGTAATCTGCATGTTTGTTTTTGCTTTCTGTCCTGAATGAACCTGCACCAACCCAAGTTCTTCATTTCAACATACAGTACTTAAGCTGTTTTCACATATGAAAAAATGTCCGGACCTGATTATCTCGTTGTCCTTTTTCACATGTAGCTCACAAAAGAAGATTTTCAGACGCATTCTCACTTACATAAGATACTCAATGTGGTTTATGCGAGGGATAGATCTTGCAGGAGGTGGCACATGTAGCCGGTTCATAATTTGGTCATAAACAACCAAATCTGTTGCCATTCCTTAAATTTGTCTGACGATTTCGGCATCACCCCTTACCGACAGAAGTTCCCAAATCTCATCTCTCGTCTCTCCAGTTAGACATTTTTGTGTAAATCGCCCTTCTTCACCCTCAGATGTTTATTTCTTCCGGTTTTGCGCCAGCCGCATGATGGAAACGCTATCAACACTCCCACTTGCTCGCTGTAAATTCTTTCGGACAATGACCTGCTCTGTTCACACATGGGCTCAATCCAACATTTTACAGACTTTGTACTATGGAGCTGGCCAGGTAAAGTCCATTCTGACATTTGTGTTCTCACTCACAGCTTCTCCAGGTAATGTGTAGATAATTTCAGGGTTGCAGTGCATGTGTGAAAGGGGTTTTACACACATTTGAACTGCTATATTTGTGTGGACCATCATTTTAGATGGTGATGCTGAAAAGGGTGAACATGAATCAAACAGACAAAAATACAGTCCAGTGCAATGAGTGGTAAAATCAGCTTCCTGATAATAAGCTACTGTTACGTCCTTCTGCCAAAGCTGACAAGCTGCAGACGAGTCAGGCCAAAGCACACCAAAGCAGCCAGCAGGTGAGGAGGTCTGTGCTGTGTGCTTATTTGATCTGAGCTGCGTGAGATGGTTGACCGCTTTAGTTTTCCCATGGGGAAAAACATGCAAGCAGAAATACAAATCCAACAGCTGTCGACAACAAACACACACAAACTGCTGTTTGACTAACGGTATTTGTATTTAACTCTGGATGTTTTAACAGCCAGTTTACTTTTCTACCTGGCTAGTAGAGCCATTAGAGGGCAGCGAGCAGCTTCGTGAGACAGTATGTGGTTATCAAGTTAACACCCCTTTACTTTCTCCCACTCCCACTGTGAAGAAAAGATAGACTAATGATGACTAATCTACAGCAGCCTTCAAAAGGCTGAGCTAAACTGCTCTTTGGTACTTTGGGAAGACTTCTTGAGTCCATAGACCACCTTGACCAGACTTGTTCACTTGCTCAACTTTTTCTGTTATAAAAATGTGGGAGTGGGAAACAGCAAAAACGGTTGATGTCACTCTTACAATAGGCGGAAATAACTTACTTAAAAGCAACACAAATAGCAAATCCCGCCAGTCGGTCCCAAAACATCCTAGTTGGATAGTAAATGCTGTAAACATATTCCTTGTAAATCTTCAATCTTTTTTATAGTTCTTTAAAAATAAAAAGGAAACTTGTTTTGGGGAGAATAAAATTACTCTGGGCTGAGATTTCCTAGTAACCTTACTAAAAAGGCTCAGGATGCTGCAAATGTTGGTATAATATGAAAATCGCTGGTGGGTTTAAGACAAAAAATAATAATTTATTGAATGAATCAAATCTGAACATATGTGTCAGTGGCTTGTTGATCTTTACATTGTTAGTTAATTTCCCAGCCTGGGACACACATTCATACAGTTTGATAAAGTAACGTTACTTATTGGACTTTAACTTATCATTGCACTTACAATAACGAGCATAGCTGTCCTCAATTTAGGTCATCGTGTCATCTCATCTCCGTTTTTTCCTGCATCCACCGTGTGTGATTGTGTGCGTTTGTGTGTGTGCATGCGTCAGTCGCGGGGGGAACTAAGCAGCCCCTCCCACTGCAGAGAGCCGACAGGATTGAAACAGCAGCCGCTTTCAGCGACTTTAGAGAGAAAAAACGTCACAGCGTACATTAATGTTAAAATACAGGTTGGCAGGACGGTCTGAAATATTTTGCACGGTCTTTCGCTGTGCGTTTAGTTGGTAAATGTGAGATGTTCGAGTCAGTCACACACGTCTCGTCTTCATCAGAAACAAGGAAATGATCAACCCCTGGCCGTTCTCACTCCCGCTTGATCATTGGCTCTTAGAGTCACATACTGATGGCACGTGGGACTGCTGGGATTGGTTGAAATCGCGGGAAACTTCAGGTTATTGGTCAAATTTGTGGAAAAGTTGCGGTGATTGGTCAAAATTGCGAGTTGCACCAAATTCGCGGTGTTTGGATGAATTTGAGTGAATTGGCGCAATCGCGACATCGCAAAATCCTGGAGGGACTGTTTATTGCACCATCCAAATGTTCGTCAAAACGTGCCATTTTCAGTGTTGTTGTTGTTGTTGTTGTTGTTGTTTCCCGTAGCGATGGGATTGTGAGAACGGTAAAACGCAGATAGCAGAAGGGGAGGGGCAAAGCCCAGGCTTTATTCTGGCAATGTACTTCCATTGTGCCAGACTAGACTCTAGACTAGAATGACACTGCTGGGTCCCAGTATCTCCTCTCCATCTATTTCTGCTCTTTTCTTACCTTGCTTCCTACCCCTCATTTTGTATTCTTCCCCTTCTCTCTCTCTCTCTCTCTCTCTCTCTCTCTGTCTCTCTCTCTGTCTCTCTCTCGCTCGTGGATTGGTGAATCACACAGCCTTTGGAGAGCTTGTTACTCAAGCTGCCTCATTAGCAGTGCTGATTAATCTCCTTTTGAATTTCAGAGAAGCGCTTAACTGCTGCATTTCATGGAGGTGGTGGTTTTAGGGATTGGCACGGATTTCCAGATTGTTCAGACTGACATGAATGAGTGAGAGAAGAAGCCTCGAGCTTGGAGATGATTAGGAAATTGTTGTAGAGAGTAGAGAGTTTTACAATTAACTTATTGGAACATAACATTGTAATACATTGTAGACAACGGTATTTCAGTATAGATAAGACTTAAATTTAGTGGTCAGACGTGGCAAGAACAGAATAGAACAGAATGACAAGCTAAATGGTCAGTGTGGCTTAGCACATATTAGCCTCGTGGCCCAGGTTCATGGAGTGTTTGTCCTTGTGCTGGAGTCAGCTATTTAAAGTTCTTCTGTCCACACTGAACTCCGTTTAGAGCCCAAGGTCACTGACCATTTTCCTTCAGCCAGCTCTTTAAAAAAAAGGGGGGGGTGGGGGGGGGAGAGAGAGACCTTGCAAGACTTCTAGGAGGCTGACAACAAAAAGGTTCATTAACTCAAAAAAGGGTTTCCTACCTAGCTTAGTTAGCTTGTCAGACTAGCTTCTGCTCTGTTTAATTTTGTCAGTGTTTCTAGCGTTTTCTCACAGGGAGAAGGTATTTAACTAACGTTTCATTGTGATAATGTAGCAGCTGTGACATTAGTGTTGATTAATGGTAACTTACACATCTATCATGCTTAGCATTACAGGATTTGTAGTGAAAAAGTAGTGTAAGGGTAAAAATGTGGCAAAATGGCTGCAAAGCCAGAATTGCTGCCAGTTACATTTAAATAAAAGCCTATATTAACACTAATAAAATTAAGTTAGCTAATGTAAAGGAGCTATATACTTTTTGTTTTTGTATCTTGCTTTTCAGTAGACCACTACAAATACGTAACATGATATAAAAATAGCTATTTTAGGCCATGGGGGTATAACCCATATAGAAAATGCTGGATAAAAGTCAAATAAGAGGTGTTCCCGTTCTTCCCATTTTGCTGACATTGCCTAAATGCAGCAACAGCTCAGACCTTTTTAATCACTGACAAAAATGTGGGCAACAATTCAGACGTCTGAAAGCACATTCGGAATAGTGAAGTCAGTCAGTAATTGCCTTCAGCACCCATACCACTGAAGCCATATTTTATATTGTTAAGTTTGATTTGTTGAATTTGTTCCACCTCAGTTATTTCTTTAGTATATGGGAATACTCTGTAGCGCTGGCTCACTTGAATTGAAACTGCGAAAATTATATTTCTCATTCAAAAAACGTATTGTGAGACTCATTTCAGAAAGGAACATTGCTGAATATATGTGAAGTTATGTGTTATTACTTTTACTTTTAAACACTCTCTTGTCAATTTTTGATTAAACCCAGAAGCCAAAGGAAATCTGTCCTCCAGTGTGTTGACAGGCGTATCGCTATAAATATAAATAGGACTGGAAGGGAATGTATTCACTTCAAAATACCGCCACACTAATTTGGATTGAGAAGGAGGCTGCAATGTCAAAATAAATCCTTTGTGATACCTTGTTGGTACAGTACGTCTCATCCACTTTATTACAGTGGAACAAGCTTTACTCAGAAAAATCTGGCAGCAGAGGATAAAACCTCAAGATTTGTTGTGAGTGTGAGGCAGCTACTTGACTGCTGTGTAGTGCAATCATTTTGGAACTGTTGGGCTAAATGAAGTGATGCATCTACTCTGACACTTGATTTCTCAACAGATTGCATACATTTCCAATGCTAATCTCCCTGTCTGACAGCTGCACTGAGGCCTTGAATTAGTTTACGTTTGAAACTATTAATGTGAGTCTGTTTTAATCCTTCCCTGTCTGCCTTCTTCTTCTTCTTCTTCTTCTTCTTCTTCTTCTTCTTCTGTCTTACAATAGATCACTTTTTAGAACGGTAACCAGACCAGTTTCCGAGTCCCGACAAATATCTGTAAAACACTAAATTATACTGTCTTTTACCACAATTGAAATAATAATCTATTATTATATATTCAATATTACTTAACCCAATATAGGAACACACAAAGAACCACATGTCTGAATTCAATACTGTCTGTATGTATGTGTGTCAATCAATGTGTCGTTGTCAGGGCTGGCGCTATGATGCTTGCGGCTCTTTCTGACAGAACCCGTCAGTGCGGTTAGCAGTAGCTGTCATGCAGTAGAAAAAGTTGGGCTTTTTCTAAAAAGTTTTGCACTTCCTTTGTAAAGTACCCGGCAACACAACTGCTGCGTTCTACTCACACTGCAAGATTAGGTACATTTTTGGTCACGCGCGGTGGAAATGCAGATACAAAACATCGGGGTTGACGTCATATTCAATATCTCAAGATCAATACAGTGGAGAGACATACTTTTTTTTTTAATATAGAATCTAAGTAATGCACCATTTCAACAAGGTATTCCATGCGATTTTAGGCCTTTCAGAAGCTTTTTAATCCAGCCTGGAACTTCAGTGTCTTTGTACAATAAATCCCTTTTCCATTTAAATCCTTTTATGCATCCATAATAATGAATTCATAAATGAAGTTACATAATGTTCGATATCTGCGTATCGCTTCAAGCTAGCGTCGTTCTGATTGTTTAGCAATATTGTGTTTTATAATATTATACAGTTTAATAAACTGTGTTTATGTGCTGTTTTTGTGGATTTTGGGAGACAGAACATACATTTTTGTGTGGGCTGTCCATGGTGTTGAAAGGTGTGCTCGGTAGGTGTGCTAAGCGATGAAATAATTTGGTATTCCTGATGAAACACCTATGTATGTGCATATAAGCACGTGCACGTGGCGTACACTTCAGGGTTAATATGGTCATCCTACTTTTAAAGCATGCTAGCGACCACTTTGTCCAGAATGAAATGTCTCAACAACTACTGGATGGATTGCCATAACGTGTCCAATATTTTGGTTTAAATGACAAATGGCATTACCATTAGCCTCAGCTTTACTTTGTGTTTTGTGCTTATTAGCAAATGTTAGCATGCTTACAGGCTAAACTAAGCTGGTGAACATGCTAAACATTATACCTGCTTTACATCAGCATGTTAGCATTGTCATTGTTAGCATGTCGACTTTAGCATTTAGCTCAAAGCGCCGCTGTGGCCAAGTACATCCTCGCATCTGCTAGCATGGCTGTAGACTCTTAATCTTGTTTCTCATTCTCTTGTTCTCTGACAGTTTATGTCACCCACTTTTGCCTTTTTTGCGTTTTTATCTCAACACACACCAGGTATCCATCAGCGCTAGCATGGTGGCACTGAAACACTTTATTCTCATACATTCATTCTGTTTTTCCAGGTACAACTCCTACTAGAAAATTAACAACCAGCTGCTTAAGTTAGGAGCCAACTGTGCACGCATTGTTTTGATGTAAAGAGCTTAGTCAGCTGTGACAAAGGAGCACTAATTCAGATGTGTACTTTTCTGTTTCAAAATTATTTCAATGTTTTTCGAAATAAAATGGAATGTGGGTTTCATCGACTGAATTGATTGGTTTCTCAAGCGTAAAATCCTTGTGTTTGAACGCCGTCATGTCTGGCTAATTAGAGAGAACTAATGTGTTTTTGATCTTTCTCTTGAAGCTTTCTCTGCTTGACGCACCAATTCTGCACCAATTCTAAATGAAAAACAAAATGGAGTTGTTGAGGTTATGTTTTGCTCCCACCTGGCTGTCAGTGGAGACGCTGGGCAGCAGCTGTTAGAGTTACGTAAGATGAACCTGTTAAAAAAACATATCTGATAATAGAGACGAGAGGAATCAAAGCACTTTTAGGGCCAGACGTGCAGACGTGATGACTGCACATGTACTTGTCTGCATCCTAGTAGTAGTATATTGTACTCACACAAACACACACATTACATAACTCACATACACGACAGTACTACACACATATCTCTATATTCACCTTTGTGTTACATACACACTCTACACTCTCTCTATATAACAAGTGGGCATGAAAATGGTTGTGAACAAAGTGAAAAGATTACACAGAAGGTGGCTATTCTGGATCCTGGAGTGCCGGTGCCATTCAACTGGTCAACTCTTTTTTCTGGGTGCCCACCCGACGGTCACATTCTGCTTTGTGATGAGTCATGCACGTGTTGAAGGAGCTAATGGAATACAATTTCACTGGAATTGTACCTTTTACAATTCCACGTGACAAATAAAAGTTGATTGATTGAATGAAAATATATCTGTATGTCCCGGAACAGAATGCATGGGCATTGGCTCTTTGTTTGTTATCCATTTTACATTCACTCATAGTAAATGTTCTATTGTATCCTTCCATCATGACTTTCTGTTCAGTGATTCTCCTTTTTGTTTTAGGTGCGATACTGTCCAAGGATCTGCAAAGATCAAATGTGTTTGGATTTCTTAAGTCTTCAAACCTGATGCTAAATCAATAAAACAGGGAGTTGATTTAACACCAGATGACGTCTTTTCAGGAGACATCTTCCCACTTCCTTTTCTGCCACTTCATTGGACACTGTTGGCCCAGAATGACTTTGATTTCCATGCTCTTTTTTGTGGGGAGCCTCTTTAGGCTACATTCACACTACTACATTTTCATTTTAAAGGTCTAATCAGGTTTAAAGGGTCACGAAGTCACGATGTGTTCTTCCCTGATTCGTCGCGCCCTATCACGTGACCCTTTCCCCGGTAGAAAACAAACAACGTCAGCCTTTACTACCAGTGGTTAATTCAACATGGATAACAAATTACAGCCGTTTCTGACCTTGTTGTGGATGCTAGCAGCTGTTGTGCAGCTAAATTCTGCATTTTATAATGCTACTACTGCCAACATGTGCCTGAGGCAAGCTGTTATTTCAGCAATTTGTGACAGTTTCTGTGTCCAGCGGCGTTATCAGCCTTACTGGCACGCACATGCACGTGAATGTATACGTAAATCGTCTGTGATATGCGTTTTTCAGGCGTGTTAGTTTTTAAAAGCTGTTTTAAAATGAAAACATAGCAGTGTGGATGTAGCCTTAGCGGACTGCTTCTGCCGGTCAGAGCACCTTCCTTCATTCGTCAGTATCCTGCTCCCATTTTCTTCAGAAGTTGGTGCTGTCTGGACTTCTGCACAGACCAAGACTACATTTACACGTGGCCGGGTATTTTCATAAACGGACATTAGGAACCTCTACGTTTTCAGAAAAGTGTTCATTTACATATACCCGTGTATATATGCTGTCAATGTCGTTAAGAGCATGCCACACCTGTAGGTGGCATTATAACGAGAAGCTCAAGCCCATGTTAGCCAATCACAATCCCGAAAATAGCAACAACAGCAATGAATCACTTCCTCTTTCTCTCTCTTGGCTGCCTAAACCTCCGTTTGTCTCAGTTTACATGCAAACAAAGTTTTCCAAAATCTCCACTTTGGCCGGAGTTTTTAGAAATAATCGTTTTCTGTGATAAAAATGGGGTTTTTGTGTAAATGAGAGGCCAAACCGCAGGAAAATATCTGCATCTTCCCTTCATGTAAACGGGGTACAAGTGTTGATTTGATCTCTTAAAACCTGGGCATACATTGTCAAGTGGAAGAAAGTGATGCAACACCTGCTTGTTGCCATCCTCTGAGCTGATTTTTCTAGTGGATGCTTTTGTCTGCTGATGGTCAGCCTGGCCATAGCAGCTTTAATGTGCTTTACAAGAGAATCCTCCTTAACACCCTGACAATACCAGCAAAGAAAATATTTGATTACCGTGAGGTCTGTCTCTATTGTGTTGGGAGAAATATCTGAGACAATGCAACATTAAATTTAACATTCAGGATTTGTAGTGTGGTTTCATGACCATTCAGACACAGATTTTTGAAAACCACATACATGCTTTATCAACTCTACTGGTCTACCTTAAGAAACCTTTTCATGTAAAATATATTTTCCGCCAACTAACTTCCTCCAAACACAACATACACTAATAATATTAAAAAATAGTTGTATAACTGCTATCAATGATTCAAATGTATGCTCAATGGTGGCTTTTACTACTGACATTAAGGCCACATTACCCTTCCTACCCTTTTAGCTATTACTACCAATATTCAAGGACAATAATTGCTTTTTAAGCCTCTACAGTAATGCTCGAGATTAAGTGTGACTAAGCACAGCACTGCAGTCACCTTTGCCAATAATTGCATCTACCACTGATACTAAGCACATGGTTATCTAAAATAACACAAAAATATTACAAATTCACACTCAACATCACTTAAAACACTATTTTCTGTACAAAACAATTGGTTTTGTGGGGCCTACTTTAATTACGATTACCCTTCTCTTCACTTCTTTAGAAATGTATAGTTCGCTAATGAAACCTTGTGCTCTTTTTTATTTCTTTATCTGAGCATTAGAAATGTCTGACAGTCAGCAGTCTGGCTTTGATGAGACCTGCTGGGTAATCCTTGGAGGGCTTTCCCTTCATGCCAGGGCGCTGCAGGAGGGAAAAGGTAAGAAAAGGACTGGAACGGGCAAATGCAAAAGATGGACATGGCATGAGACTAGGCTTTTAGATTTGAAGATTGAGGAATCATCTCACAAGCCACATCAATGCCAGGAGTGGTTTGGTCACAGGTTTTGCCAGTACAGAAATATACACTTTTACAACTTTTTGACTTTTGTCAGCCAAAATATAGGTGAAAGAAATGTCCATTTATTTATGCAGGAGGCTTGAATCCACCCGTTTGATGAATCTGAGCCTCATGATCTGGCAGCTGAGTGGGAAAACTAAGGGCTAGTGACTGTCTCAGACACATTTTTTGATTTGAGACTAAACAGGACGGGTCCCCAAGCAGATCAGAGATGCGTAGTAACGAATACTTTTTTAGTTTTAGTTATTTTCGTTAACTACGATGCTCTCTAGTTAATTGTGTGGTGCGCTCGCTTTCTTTATATAGCGGGGAGGGAATTGACATTTCTGTAAGTCAGAGGGAGGATCCAAAAAAGATATTAAAAACGCTGTGGAGGGCCATGTTTTTTTCACTCAAAATCTTTCATGCAGTCCCTTAACTTAAAATTTGTTTTTGTAATGAGAGGTTAGGGATTGCTGCTTGAAACAATGCAATTTTAATTCTGATGCATTTTATTTTATTTTAGCATTATACAGTTAATAATACAAAAATACATTCCCCACCACATTGCAACTGAGCATAATAAACGTGTTCTCTTGCATTTCTTTGTCTTGCCACAAATTCCCACTTTCCCAGGGTCTTCTCAAAACCTTTTTGTTTGCCCTTTCCACTGAGAACATGACAGGATTTTGCCTGAAGTATGACTTCAACACTTTGTGTTGGAATGTAACCTGCTGTTACTGGAGAGTAACTCCACCACCAGCGCAAAGCTTTTCATTGAACCCGGAGCTTGTTTGACACTGGGCAATCTATCATCCCTCCAGTTTCGACACTAGTTTTTGACACAGAAATATTTCTTATAAAACAGAAGAGAAAATTCTGAAGAAGAAGAAAACAAGATTCAGCACAGAAAAAACATTTGTAAGAATGATATGAATCATCAGTGTTGGGGAAGTTACTTTTAGTAAGTAGTGTTTGCTCGTTACTTCTTAAAAAAGTAATCCGTTACTTTACTTAGTTACCCCCTATGGAAAGTAACTTTTATTTACGTTTACGTTACTTTTAAAAGCAGGCGTCTCTGGCAGAGACTGAAGTTAATTATACAAAAACTATCTTTGACCATAAAGCCAATCTCTGGTTTATCAGTAAAGTGTGTGAACTACACTGCAGGCTGGATTCTCTACTCACAGAGTAACTATGAAGGTAAATATGGTGCAAAAAGGGAGAGCTTGTAGAATACAATGTGAGAACTTGCAGAACAAAAAATCTGAACTTGTATGTTAAAATTTGCACTTGTAAAAATTTAATTTGCACTTGTAAAAATAAAATTTGCACTTGTAAAAAATATTCACACACATGTGATCTGAATTTGAAGTCATACAAAGAAAAAAAACATGAGAGCTTGTAAAAAAAATCTGAACTTGTAAGTTGAAATTTGCACCTGTAGAAAATGTTCACACACCTGTATTCTGAATGTGAAGTTACAGAAAAAATATTCACAAATGTGTAGATTGATATTTACATGAACACAATGACAGCTGCAAACTTATAATGCAACATTTACTCGTATACTTTTTTTTTTTTACTCTGGTTCATTTTCCATCACAACCACAACTCAGTGATTACAACCTCTCGAATCTGTCACTGCAACTTCACATATGTGCTCTCTCGCATCACAAAGTGGCGAATCTGCGCACCTCGACTTTCACAACACTCTTGACGATACATTTGGTGCAGAACTAATTTGTACCTGTGGACTTAGGCTGTGGAGCTCTGAGCTAACAGAACGGGAAAAGCAGGGTTTCTATCGCCAGATGAGGGACAACTCTGTCTGGCTTATTTATGTAGCATGGAAACTTGGTGGAATAGCATGCTAGCGTTAGCTAACTAGCAGCCAGCCCGCTTCTAAATAAATACCTTTTAATTGTCTAAACATTTTTAACAGTCAAACTAAAACACTGGCGGTGAGCTCCACGGCCTGCAGCCGCAGACGGACAGGTGCCAAGTTTCGCATCCCTGCCGAGAATTGCATCCACTAGGGAAAATAATGATTTTATAAGGCAAAGTACTGTTTAAAAACTAGGCAATAGTAAATCTCTTTGTCATGTTCATCAATAATGATTAGGATTTTAGAAGGTTTAGAGACATCAATGTTTTATCAGACTCTGTAGTAGCATTTCCTTGCTACCTAGATGCAATTTTCGGCAGCAATGAATTCTGCAGAAATTATTGTTTCTGCCCAAGCGGGTGCAATTCTTAGCAGGGATGCACAACATCAGCAAAGCAAGCTCTGGTAATGGCCGGGGGATGGGCCGCTGCTACCGGATGTGGGGCTCTCCGTGTCCCGCTGGAGCTCCGACTGCAGGTCGAGGTCGGCAGCGAAGCTTTCTGGCAAAAGCAGTGTTACTACGCTGGTCGATCCCCATTGATGACAGTCCGTCTGCGGCTGCAGGCCGTGGAGCTCACCGCCAGTGTTTTAGTTTGACTGTTAAAAAGTGTTTAGATAATTAAAAGGTATTTATTTAGAAGCGGGCTGGCTGCTAGTTAGCTAACGCTAGCATGCTATTCCACCAAGTTTCCATGCTACATAAATAAGCCAGACAGAGTTGTCCCTCATCTGGCGATAGAAACCCTGCTTTTCCCGTTCTGTTAGCTCAGAGCTCCACAGCCTAAGTCCACAGGTACAAATTAGTTCTGCACCAAATGTATCGTCAAGAGTGTTGTGAAAGTCGAGGTGCGCAGATTCGCCACTTTGTGATGCGAGAGAGCACATATGTGAAGTTGCAGTGACAGATTCGAGAGGTTGTAATCACTGAGTTGTGGTTGTGATGGAAAATGAACCAGAGTAAAAAAAAAAAAGTATACGAGTAAATGTTGCATTATAAGTTTGCAGCTGTCATTGTGTTCATGTAAATATCAATCTACACATTTGTGAATATTTTTTCTGTAACTTCACATTCAGAATACAGGTGTGTGAACATTTTCTACAAGTGCAAATTTCAACTTACAAGTTCAGATTTTTTTTACAAGCTCTCATGTTTTTTTTCTTTGTATGACTTCAAATTCAGATCACATGTGTGTGAATATTTTTTACAAGTGCAAATTTAATTTTTACAAGTGCAAATTTTAACATACAAGTTCAGATTTTTTGTTCTGCAAGTTCTCACATTGTATTCTACAAGCTCTCCCTTTTTGCACCATATTTACCTTCATAAGTAACGGCTGATTCATTATGAATGAGCGCGAGTTGAATGCACATCAGCGGTTTAGTGTATGTAATGTCTGTATCGACTTGTACCGCATGATGGTCCGTGCATGGTCGTAGACACATGCAGCCTTTTTTCTGGAAATCCTTTTGTGTCCTTGCACCCGACACAAGTCCACAGCGGTCCGCTGCGTGTATGTATGAGGCCATCTCCACCACATCCATCTGTGAGGTTGTTAGCTTTGTGTCTGCTTGGCTCAGAGCGCCGTCTAGCAAAAAGCCACAAAGCTTAAAGTGGCCATATTATGCTTAATTTTCAGGTTCATAATTGTAATTTGAGATTGTATAAGAATAGGTTTACATGGTTTAATTTTCAAAAAACACCATATTTTTGTTGTACTGCACATTGCTGCAGCTCCTCTTTTCACCCTGTGTCAGGTCTCTGTTTTAGCTACAGAGTGAGACCTCTCAACTTCTGTAACATCTTTGTTGTCAGTTGCACATGCGCAGTAGCTAGCTAAGGATTACATGAGCTAGCTAGGTGTTTCTGCAACTTCGGCCTGTACAAGGCAGGATTAGCAAGGAGGCTTCTTGTAAATTAGAGCGCACTTCCAACTTTGCGTGGAATACCTGCAGAACAGGGACATGTAAGTAGATCTATACAATTTATTTTTTAGATTAGGGTGAATTTGTGTGTGTTGTAGCAGTGTTTTGCCATTGAGAACGCGCTAGCCCCCTAGGCCCCTCGTCTCGGCTAGTTACATAGAAAGCCGTGCAGATTTTGACCAGCTCACCCGGAGACTGAAGGCAGGACACATTCAGAAACCCGTATCTCACTCAAAACAGCATGGATGTTTTTTTTTTCAAAGTTTGTATGCGTGCGGAAAGACCAGAGACACAAAATAACACCCCAAATCCCAGAAAAAGTGATTTTTTCATAATATGGGCACTTTAAAACGCTCTTAAAAGTTAGCTTTGGCTGCTTCTCGCTTGCCATGATTGCTCTGCTACCAGGCTCTGCCACGTCCCGTGTGGAGCTTGTGAGTGTGCAGCTCAGAAGACAGCGTGGCTGTCAAATCTGTCCCTGGGAAAAGTAACGTTGCGCCGAACTGAAAAAAAAACAAATTTTCAGTAGTAGCGAGTTACTAGTTTTACCCGGAAAAAGTAGTTACGTTACTGTAACGCGTTACACTCAACACTGTGAATCATGAAGTTTGTTTGTTATGTAACAACCAAGCATACTTAATGTAATACAAATCAGTACAAATGAGGCCTGGTGGATGAACACATGGACGTGCATTGTTAGTAGCAAATCTGCTCCAGGAAGATTACATCCAATATCCAACAATGGAGTTGAACATATACTATAAGTCGTGCGAAACCCATCTCCTCTGTTCTTGGTAGGGGGTCCTATGAATGTTGCATGCGGAATCACATCGGTGGATTAACATTTCAGTGAGCTGTGTAAATTGTGCATGACTGGAGGGAGGAGAAGGTGGAAGCAGGGAGGCGATTGTGGGAGGAAGCTGGGCAGATTTCAACACCACCGGCAGCCTCCTGCCGAGACGCTGCCTGTTTCGTTTCAGGCTCTAAACACTCGAGATGGAGAAACAAAAAAGAAACAAAAGAGAAGAAAAAAAAAAAGAGAAACAAAAATGAGCGGAGAAGAGAGAAAAGGGACAGATGAAGTGAGACTGACAGAGTGACAGAAATAAGAAGGAGGGCGAAGAAGGAAGGAATACGTGGTGAAAGAGAAGACAACGTTGAGTGAGGACGGAGTGTTAGAGAGAGGTGGTTCTGGAGTTAGAGAGAGAGAGAGCAAAGGGTATCAAACAAGATTTCACAGCACCTTCTCTCCGCAAGTGTGCAGCACTCAACCCACCAGATTAACACTATTCATTTGTGCCGTAGATTTCCACACTTCAGAGGCCGATTTGTTCAGGCACCCTGCTGAGTTGTACAAAAGTTTGGGCAGTCCATCCACTGCCTCAGTTACCGTTCACTTACTCAAAGATGAACATTCTGTTCCTTATATGAAGAGATAACGTGGCCAGTTCTAGCCTTGACCCTATTTTCCTCTTGATTTTACACCAAATGTGTGAAGGTGTTGGAGCGGGCGTGCTGTGGGTGCCTCTCGGATCATTTTGGAATCCAGTGATCCAGGTCTGTTAGAGGCATGTTTATATTGGAGCTCACGCAGAGCCACAGAAAAACATGAGCCAGGGGTACTTGACTTCACAGAGCATAGCAAATAACACACTGAGCTAGACTTTTTTTCTTGGAAGGAAATCTAGCAGATACATGGGATGTTTGACCAATCATGAAGGAATGTTTGCAGTATAGAACATTTAGCATTAGAACATTTAGCATTTACCTGAAAATACAATTGGTGTCTCTATTTGCAGTGATAGTATGTTTGAGAGTTATGAACAGTTCAGCCAAGAGTAAATGTTTTCCCTGATTTATTTGAACTTTTTGGGAGATTTTTACATGATTTAGAGATAAAAACAAATATGCTGTAAATAACTAATATTACAGTAACAGCTCAAACTATAATTTTTTTTTTAATAGTTTTCTGTACCTAAGTATAGTTGCACTCTCCAGTATTTATCATAAAGCATTTTTTGTAGAATTCAATATGTTGTAAGTGTATGAGTCCCTTCATAAAACGATGCACTGTGCTTAATAAAAAGCAAAAACTATTTTGGTAAAAGTAGCCAAAATACAAGAAAGAAATGTATCAAGTTAAGTTCAATATATTAGCCATATTTCAAGTATAACTCTTAAGTATTGTTGGAGTTGAAGTGGTTGGAGTCCAATGCAAGTAGTATTACACTTTAGTATGAAAAAAGTAGACTTGCTATGGTAAAACCAGGATGTGGTTGCATGACACCACCAAAGTCAATGTGCACAGTTATTAAGAATTTAACACTTAAATTTAACGCAGCTCAGGACTGTGTTGGTGAGGTTAGATTTAATTGACAGTGGCTTTGCAACATATACCCAATACCCACATATTCTGATGCAAATGTTGCTAAATCCTGACTAGTGTGACATCACCTTTTTCTAACGGAGTCCCATCCACTTTAAACCAGTGACAAGAAAACAAAGAAAACAGAAGATACAGAAATTCTCTCAGAAAAAAATATCAAAAACAGTTCTAACTTTGGCAGAAAAATGTGTGTTAACGTCGGACCCTTTGCCTTTTTAGGGCCTTTAAAGTTAAGTGAAGCTCTAACAGTCAATTACAGTACCTACTTACTTAGTTATTGTCCTCTTTTGCAGAGTTCCGGGTCAAGAGCATTTACTTTAGTTTGAGATATTCTTATCAAAGCAGCCTTTCTGTGAACTGCAGCGGTAATTGTGTGAGTGTTTCCTTGGCCGGGCTTCCGAGTGACTGCAGCCGTTCTTCCCCCTCACTGAGAAGGGCTCGGCGGTGGAACATAACAGCAGCTTGACCCTCTGTTTGTTCTTGTAGCCGCTTTTTTTCTGCCAGGTTTCCCTTGAGTCCCCGTCTCAATGCTGAAATTAAAATGAGGTATTTATCTCTATTCTGGCCTCGAACCCCGCTTTCAAGAATAAACCCACTTTTTATGCTCTCTCTCTTTTCTTACTTTTGTTCTTGTGCTCCTGGCTGGTAGTACTCATGCTCTGCTGCTGGCTTGTGGGTGTATGAATGTAAATGTGGGTGCGATACCTGTGTTGCGTTTACTATATAAGGCAAAGAAAGGGAGACATATAGAGAAAGTACTGGGAGAAAAAAGGGTATTAGAAGAAATGACAGCGGCTCAAACATATGATACCAGTTGCCATGGCAGTGGAGTCAAGTCAGCACTTAATTTTTGAAGTCCATCATAATAGGCAAGGCAAGGCATATAATAGAGATTGTTGGTAATATAGTGTTGGACAGAAGTGTCATGTACAAGTATTCGCCTAGTGTTTGCTGAAGCCTTGTTGGTGTCAGAGCGCTGCTGTGTGCTGGACACAGGTTCTGTCAAAAAGTTCTAATGCTCTGCCAGTGTTTCTGTGAGTAGCAATAGTGTGTGAACTATACAAGAACATGTGTATATTTGTTGCAAAATTTCATTTTTGTGGAACTTTTTGTTTTTCAAATAACATTTTTCACTAATTCTCTAAATCAGCTAAATCAATGTACAGTGTACAACTGTGTGCAGTCAATTTAAATGATGAAATCCAAATACATAGACAGCACAATTACAAATAATGATCATACACATGGAGAAAGTCAATGTTACCATATTGTAAAAAATTAGATTTCCATGTCTTGGGTAGCTCATCTGGTTGAGCGTGCGCCCCATGTACAAAGGCTCAGTCCTTACCACATCGGCTGCTGGGTTTGAGACCAACCTGCCGGTACAAACGGTGCAGAGACGCCGAGAGACTCAGAGACCCGGAAACACTGACCAATCAGAGCAGACTGGGCTTTTTTTCTAAAATGGAGCGTTTCAGACAGAGGGTGAATACCTATTATACATACAATTCAGACAGGCAGTATTAGAAAAATAATGTGTTTTTTGAACATTAAAGCATGTAAATATGTTCTAGTAGAAACCCCAAATACAACTATGAACCTGAAAATGAGCATAATATGGGACCTTTAAGGATTGGTAATTTAGTTGCTTATGTGTTTTTTTTTTTCTGTGACCAATGATTTATTATTTTTTGGAAAACAAAGCAAAAAAATATAGCCTTCTGACAAAAGAATGGATGAAAGTTGCCTGCATGCATTTCAATTTGATGCTGTATTGCAATTATTGCTACATTTGCGTAAATACTAATTACATATCCTCGAAGATATTTATCTGCATTTACACATGCCAACAGCCTAAGAGATCACAAGCCATGGCCTAACAATGTCTTTCGAGATTTGTGTGTTTCTTTTTGTAACTTTTACAAAACCAGATGCTCTCCATTCTGTCAATAGTTAACAGTAACAAAGAGCTGCAGAAAGAGAAGAAGTTACTTTGTAATCTCAAACTCCTTTTCCAGTTATGTCGTTGATTTTCATTTCTGTTTTTATTTCTCTCTCAGTCCTATCGCCCCTTTCTTTTATTTCTTCTACAGACCATTTCAACACATTGACCATTTTTTTTGTATCTGTCTTAGCTGTCCCTGCGCCTTCCATCTCTCTCCGCTTTGTGTTCTTTTCTGCCTAGCATCTGCACTGAAGCAACTTCACCCACAAAGAGCTTGAAAAGGCATCTTGAAAAGGCTTGGCTTGACAGCCTCGGACGGAAAACAAATTAGGAGTTCACAACTTCAAACGGAGCCTCACCAAGGCAACCCCTACTCTTCTGCCAAGGGTTTGCCTCGCTCGCTCTAAGACAACCCGTGAGAAGCGTTTTAATAAGCACAAACTCCATCTGAAGTCCTTTGGTGTAATAAAGAAGGATAGTATGGCTACATTTATAATCTCCCTTTCATTTGACTATGGATTTTTTGCCTTCTCAGACACTGTCCTTGGAAATTAATTCTGAGCAAAAGTCTAAAATGGTACGCCACAACTGACGGCAGATTAAAGTGTTGTCCCTTTATTACACCTTAGTCCAATCTCTACTGCACCACAAATGAGCAGAAAAGTTTGCTGACTGGTCTAGTGTGAGATTCTGGAGCAGATGGAGAAAAAAAATAGATGCTCCAAGTTTCTCACACAAGTCCCTTCAGTATTCTGAAGCCAAGAGCTTTACTCACTGAAGAAATCTGCCTAAGAAATGTCAGCAATTACTCCCGTCAGCCGTCTTCCTATTCCCTTATTTACCTAGGAGACTACAGCTCGCTATTATTGATCTGCACTGTGTAAAAGGTCACAGGATTGAAGATGACAGCAGCCGCAGTAACCATGGAGACTCCCTCTCTTTGTGTCCGTGGCCGAGCACAGTATCAGTCCAAGGATAAAACTTTGATGCTCGCTGCTTTGTTGCTCTACAGGTGAGTTATACCCTCTTTTCTGTTGGTGATATGCCCCGACTTTAGTACAAACGTATGGACGCAGGATAAAGACTCTAATTTCTCAGCGACACATACACACAAGCAGCTTAAAGTCTAACCACCCGATCATTTAATTATTGATTTAAGCCCTTTGGGGACATTGATGTTTGTTCGCTGCTAGCAGGGAGATTATTTTACAATCTCTCTGGTGTTCCTTCAACTTGGATCAGATAAGGTCTGATTCAGATGCTGTTATATTCAAATTTAATTACAATTGGCAGCTAAAGTATGATAAATGTATGGCACTCAAAACCACAAGGCTAATGCTGGGATTCCACAGGCAGCTGAAATAACAGCAGAGCAATTCATCCCCTATGAGAACAGCAGCATGAGCGAAGTCCACCTGATGTTCACCGCTCTCCCCACTCTTCATTCTCCAAATTTTGATTATTTGATTTTAGCATGTTTCGTCAACCTCTTCATTCCAAGTGGGCATAATCTTGGGTGAGTAAATGTATGCAACCAGAAGCATCCAGCGGGAGTGAGTGATCCTGATCCAGAAAGAGGCCTCTGCACTCTGGCCCACTCAGCACAAGCTCGACAGCTGGTAGTTGCACCACCAGGAGGTTTTTGGAAGGAAGGCTATTTCCCTACTGTATAAGTGCTGTTGCTAGAACATGTAAATACATGAGAGTCCTAGCCCTGATCCTAGCTCTTTTGATTTATTTTCCAGTCAGTGCAGCAGAGCTGATGGGAGTGACTAAAGACCACTATTTTTGTAAACACCTAGAAAATAATAGTGGACCCTCCAACCTGGTCAAAATTGGTGAGTCACTCCCTTGACATAACCTATTTTGTGAACTGACTTTATATCTTCTCTAATGGCTTCAGATAGGAGTTTATCTAATGGAATCAAATGGGCCCTTAGTTATTTTTGGGTTAAAGCTATCTAGATCTATCTAGAGCTATATATATATATATATATATATATATATATATACTTGTGTTTCATGTCAAACTAGAAGGGACATCAGAGAGTGCAGACCTCCGCCAAGGCATATTTCACAATGTTAATGCAGAGTGAATTTTCCCAGTCAGATACTCATTTTTCCCCATTATTCTGACACCACATGAATGCAGCACAAATGCCCTTTTTTTGCAGTGTTAACCAAAGTGAAAAATAATGTATGTATCTGCTCCCTGATTCGCATACACTCCAAAATGTAATGGCTTACTCCTTGTTCCGTGCTACACCCTTCCACCAAGTTTCATATTAATCGGGCCAGTATTTTTTCTGTAATACTGCTGACAGACAAACATTCCAACGAACAAATGGACAAACCGAAAAACTAAACCTCCTTGGCAGAGGTAAAAGTATTTATTGAGTATATATTTTTTTAAAAGGAGTAGTTTGACATTTTGGTAAACATGCTTACTCTTGCAGAGAGTTACATGAGAAAATTGATACCACTCTCATGTCTGTACGCTAAATATGAAGTTTCCTCCAGCAGCCAGTTAGCTTAGCCTAGCACCAACAATAGAAATAGGGAAACAGCTAGCATGGCCATGGCTAAAGCTAACAAAATACGTCTTCCAGCACCGCTTCAGCTAACTAATTACACTAATTACATGTCATATCTCATTCATTTAAACCACTAGTTGCCGAGCAACTGCACAGAGATGACACGACTCCAGGAAGTCACTGCGCCCAGATGAGAGTATTCCGGCACATAATCATAGGAAAACTACAATTTTGAGTTTTTACACTTCAGCCATTGCATGGATTAAACACATATTAGTAGACTTTTGACAGATTCAGGCTAGCTTTTCCCTCATGTTTTGTTGGACCAAGAATATTTATGCTGTAAAGTGAATATGTTTTAATTAGGGCTGTCAAAATAACGCGTTAATTTTGATTAATTAATCTGAGAAAAAATAACGCGTTAAAAAAAATAACGCAGATTAATCCATTCCTTATTGACGTTTGACCCAGAGCCGTTCTAGCCACCATTCGACTGTAAAATGAAGGAGGGAGACGAGAATGTGCTGCCTGGATCATTAATTGGAACATTTACTTATCTTCTTCCTGCCAACCCTGGCTACCGAAATCTGGTGCCACTGATATGTCTGTACTTCTCTCTGATGCTCTGAAACAGATGATACAGACAACACAAACACCGCTGCACATGACGCTAGTTAACACTATACTCGACAGCAGCTAACGTTAGCCTACCGCTAGCTAGTAGCTGGATTAAACACGGTTACAATGCTGACAGCTAACGCTGAACGGTGTAAAGTTTGACTGTGTTTTACTGTAGAGGATTCAACACCGGGATGTAACAATCTGCAGCTGCCGTCGGAAAAACAACACAGACCAGTTCAATGAAACTGGTAAACTACAGCCTCGTGGTGCATTTGAAGTTATTGTAAATGTCCTTTTCCCATCTGGTGGTTGTTTTTGTCGTTCAACAGGAATTTACTAGTGAAATAAGTTATTGTTATTGTTATACATTATTATTAAATCATTTAATTTTGACCATATGGCCTTAGCAATAAACAAGCCGTTCTTTAATGTCACCGACTGTTGTTTAGTCCCCTTTTTTTTTCTTTTCTTTTTTTACTTTCTTAAAAAGTATCGGTTCAGGCACCGTTAATTATGTATGCGATTAATTTCGATTAATTAATCACAGAGTATGTAATTAATTAGATTACATTGTTTAATCGATTGACAGCCCTAGTTTTAATACAAGTAGTATTTCACACATTCTATTTCCATTACAAAAGCCAGGATGAGACAGGAGGTTTCTTACTTCTACTGTTTCCTCTAATTTCTACAGTTTCTTCTCCAAAATAAAACTTTGAAACATTTAGTTATTATTCGGTGTTGTTATACAGTATTGAGGCCTATAACTTAAGACCGGTTACACACTGGATGCGTCGCGCGAGCGTGTCAGCTGCGTGGCGTGTCCGTTTATATTTCAGCTCCTATGTTAACAGGTTAGAGCTTACACACTGCCTGCGTGACACGCACATCTCAGGCGCGGCTTGGGCCGCGCCAAAAACGCGTGCCTGCTAGAAATAGAACCGACGCCTATTTTTCACGCGACACGCAAGCGTGTTGGAAGCGTTTCCAGGCAAAATAGAATACGAAAAGATGTTTATATGTCATTTAGACACGAATACATACGTTAATAAATGACATGTTGATGTTTGAAAGTCTCTAGGTTTTGATATAAATGCAGATATAAATGTAATTTAAAAAAAAATCGATTTTCTAATATTGCACCTGTCAGAAATATTCTGTAGCCTATTTTGCCGTCAATACTGCCGACGTTGTCTTTGCTGTAATCAAATCAGTATATATTTATGATTAACATGGCATTTAATTTTATCAATGGGAAACATACATGTGTCCAGACAAGGCTAGCAGCAGCAGCGCCGTGTCAGACACGTTTCTGGTGTGTAAAGACAGAAAAATCCACGCAGCTGACATGCAACAGAAACGCCACGCTCACGCCACGCAGGCAGTGTGTAACCGGCCTAAGTCTTGCCAACAGACAAGCCAAAGCAGGATGCTTAAGCTAGCTATAGTACAACAATGAACTTGGAAAATAAAGCTTCATTTTAAACATCTAAATCTTTTAATTTATCTGTGCCCTGTCTGATATGTGCTCAACTTCTATGAATATGAGGAAGGGAAATTGGTAAACATCGCATAATGTCTATAAAGTAATGTGAACCATTTTTAATCATTAATGTTCGTGGCTGAATATTTTTAAGAAATTACCCCTCTAAAACAATTGGGGGAAACCACAGTCCTCATTTGCAGATGTATTATTTTATAACAGGTATTTTATACACTAAATAAAATTAAGACAATTGAATGTAATTCTATGTTTTTCATTATTTCTACAATTCTATTTTTACGTATGAACCATTCAAAGAGTGACCGGAGATAGCAGGGGCACCATTAAAGTGACATAAATCCAACCATTAGTAAAGCAACATGTCTGTTTTGGAGCAATTTGCAGCTTCTCATTGCACCATTTCATGCATAATGTAATGGTTTTAGTCTGGGTGATCAGAGCAGAAAAGAAGTGAAGGGAGATCTTAGCTAACAGCTCGTTATGCCATGCGTTCCAGTAGCTCATCAGTGAGCAGCCAGTCAGCCATTAAGTGTAATATGTTATTAAATATTTATTTGGTCCAAGGCCACTGCTGGGCAACATTAGATCGGCCTGTTCGTCATTAGAGGACATCAGCTACATTATGAATGCAGGGTGTGAAGCACAGACAGCATGTTTGAGTTAAGGTTACAAAGGGCAGAGAAAACCCAAACACCTGCTGGTTCACTCACAATCACTGATATTGTTCCTGGAAGATGACTGATGACTGTCGGTGCTGCTCATATTACATTTTTGTTGACCTGAGACCTAAACTGCTGAGTTTCTGCTCTGCTTCCTCTTGTTATCGCATGTTAGATGTTAAAGTTTTTAGCCACACTAGCGACGGCCCACCACTTTGGTTTAGATTGAAATACCTGCATCACACTGACTTCGCTGATCCCCTGACTTTTCCTCCAGTGCCACTGTGAGGTTGCTATTTTTTTTTAACAGATATTGGTTGAATTGCCATGAAATTTGGTACACTTATTCATGTCCCTGCAAGATTATTTTTAATTTGGTGATGCCCTCACTTTGCATCTAGCGTCATATTCAGGTCCAAATTAAATTTTGTCCAATACCTTGGTTTATGACCACACACCTGAAACTACTGACATTCCCATCAGCCTCAACTGTGCTCGGTGCCCTAGTGCTAATTAGCTAATATGTATATGCTAAACTCTAGACTTGCTTAGCATCAGCTTGTTTGCATTGTCACTGTGTTAGCATGCTGACAATAGCATTTAGCTCAAAGCACTGCCGTGCCTTAATACCGCCTCACAAGAGCTGCTGCAGTACCATGTTTGATTTTATAAGCTGCATCAACATATATTTCATGAACTCTTATCCCAGTAAACGAAAGCCATAGTGAAATAAAGGGGCCTACTTTGTTTATTGCCCTATTTTTCATCCATATAATTCATAAATGTGTAAAAATTCTCAATTGTTAAGTGTAATCTTAATCAAAATGTGTCTAATTTTATTTCTCATGTCATTTTAAGGTTTTTTTTGAAGCCCTTAACACATGTACAGTTTTCACACACTAAATATTGTCCCCTAGAAAATTATTGATGGGCTCTTTGGAAAAAAACACCCTCCCACACTAACCTTCCTCTATGGTCTGAACTGCTTCCTGTGGGGGTGGAGCCCTGAATCTATACAGGAAGCCAGCTCACCTGTGGCAAATAACAAAGAAGCATCTGTAAGTTTGTTTTGTTTGATAGCTTTATGGTTTGTTACTTGCTGCGTACATGAAGTTTTAGTTGTGGTTATGTTGTTGTTTCATCGTGTTTGTTGAATTATCAATTTATTGTAATCCACCCCCACTCTCAGACAATCCTGGTTCAAACACTGCATTGTTAAAGTGTTGGGGTGTATGGGCTGCATAGTGTTAATAGTTTGTAAGCTCCTTTCTTGGCTTGCAGGCCTTCAGACCAATGACTGTATATATGAAGTCCCAGGTGAACCTGCTGTAATTCCACCCTTCTTCCACACTTGAAAGAGCTCATGGGATTCACCTTGAACTTTCCTGCTTTCAAGGATTTTGCGGAACCGTTATCGCTTCTGTCTTTTCCTGCCGATACACAGGTCCACACAGAGAATTTCTGAATCCAGACTCATTGTTTTCTGATAAAGGATTAATGTTAGTGGATGAACAACAAGTTTCCTTGCAAAACAATTAGCTCCCAAAAGACATTGTAGAGGTTGGCAGCTTACTGCTGGTATTTTGGAGCACTGTATTGATAACATTTGCTGCACTGCATCAGTCCTCAACGTTTAACTACTGCAGCACTACAGTACATTTCCACGTAGAACTTGACCCATATGATCTGACCAATTAAATATATGTGTATGTGTAGCATTATTCCAAAACTCAGCACCATTTCTTGTGATTGTTTTTGGACAGTAAGTTGACTCTTTTAATAGCTCTTGAATCTCTTGAAGTTTGAGCCCATTTAGGTTCATGTTTCAGTTTTAAACCTGTTGACTGCAGCATTTATATTTAGAGACTTAATAATGAAAGAAGCACTAACACAGTAGCTGTTTAGCTTGTGTATTGGGTGAAACTGTTGCTTTATACTGTAATTATATTTATTTATTGCTACTAATCTCTAGCAGCGAAAGCAATGTTCTTTCAGCAGTATGGGTAGCCCTGTGCTCCTGAAATAATAAAGGCAGAACACTGCGTGTGAGTACTGTAAGTGTGTGTGTGTGTGTGTGTGTGTGTGTGTGTGTGTGTGTGTGTGTGTGTATAGTTGTGCATCTGTGTGTTTGTATACGCTTTTTATGGACTCAATGAGGCACAGGAGGAGTGCTAAAAAGTGGGCCTTTTACTATACAAACACATACCACAGAGAGGTACCACAATATGGTGCCGCTATGCTGAGCTGTGCTGGGTGACTCAACAGGGTTTAGACTATAGACCTCACTGCAGGATGCATTTAGACACACACACACACACACACACACACACACACACACACACACACACACACACACACACACACACACACACACACACACACACACACACACACACACACACAGCAGGTTTCAGCCACAGCTCACACACTGGGATTAAATAGGTAAATAGCTTAGATAGAGCAGTGTGAGCTGGTGTCATTGTTTTTGTGTCTAATTGTGGATGGCCATACAGTACAGGAGAGGTCATTGATTACTGACTGACTAACCTACACACACACACACACACACACACACACACACACATTCGTTTCGCTGTTTACACATAAACCTCAGTCACCCTGTATGTCAAAGCCGGAGGTTGGATATCTATATCCACAGCGGCAGCGCCGAGCATTCCTCATGCACCTCTGAGCGATAGCCACATTATACAGTGCCGAAAATCCTGCTCCAGCTTTATCAATATCCGGCCCTGCAGCCCAAAACCCCACCGCAGCCAACAGAATAATATGACTGCATGCTGTAGACGGAGAATATTCATCATCGCTTGGGACGAAAGGTTGGCTCAGGGGAAACTGCAGGTTGTTTGTTCAAGCCAGACAATGTTGTGTTTGTTTATTGTTGAGGTCTCCAGCCAGCTGGCTTCCCATTTATTACCACAGGATAGGAATAATGGACAGCCTTGCAGTTGCGGGGAAAATCAACTACTTTTTCTGGTGTTTTTTCCTCCCTAATATTGGTTTGTCTGAGCACAATTTCTCTGATTCAGCAGCACCATGCTAAATGCAGTTCCAGGCATTCCCGGCTGCGAGCTGTCCCGTGTGACAGCAGTGTTGTGCTGCTGGCCTGAGTGCTGCTTAACTGGTGCTGGTCTCATCCCCACAACATGTAGGCTATTAAAGTTTGGTGTGTGGTGGGCAGGGTTACCTCGTGGTCAGAGAGATCATTCACTCACAGGAAAGTCAGTGTTTTGTCAACATCAAGGTGTTTGAGGAAATTAATTGGACAGGTGTTTCATATCTGATTTTCAAAGGTGGAATGTGACGATTAAGGCAGATTTTTTTTTTTAATTTTTTTTAATGTTTTTTTAATTCTCATGCATGTACACACAAATACACATGGAAGCTGTTTCTCTCTGCTTCTAATTTTATGCTAAGATAATTGCCTTCTGGCTTTAACTTTATATTTAGCGTACACATATGAGAGTAGTATTGATTATCTCCTCCAACTTTCGGCAAGAATGCAAATTAGTGTTTTTCGAAGTGTTTTGTTTTAAAGGTACCCTGTGTAGGAATTTCTCCCATCTAGCAGTGAAATTGTATTTTGCATTCAAATGAATAGTGCTCTCTAGCGCCTTGCTTTTTCAAATGCGTGTTGCAACTTTGGTAGCCATTATGTACGAAGAAGCTATGACAACATGTCTTCCAATTTTTGCTTTTTTGGCGACGAGGATTCCTTCTCCTGTGGCTCGGCATATATATGATGATATGTATGATCCTCCCTTATGAACTAAAGTGCAGTGCAGGCTTTCAAATTTGCCGGGGCAGTGACAAGCACCTCTCACTGATCTCCTTCTCTGTTTCAGCTGGTTTCAGTCACGTTTGTTTGTTTGTTTATTTAGGATCCTCATTAGCTCCTGCATTGCAGGTGCTATTCTTCCTGAGGTCCTGGCTCTGAACGAAAACGCGTTGTGGATTAGCTAGACAGGTAGGCTAGTGCTTTATGTCCCTCTCAGCGATTATAGTTTTTCAAAATGGCGGAACGACATGGAAGCCTCCTTTGACTTGCCCGTCCAATGTAAATACAGATAAGAAATTCTTCGCTTACGAAGATAAGTCAGATCATTGGCAGAGGCAATTTTACACCAATGAGGACATGTTTATGAATGAAGACATTGATTTTAGCTAATAAAATACTTAAACACTACACAGTGTACCTTTAAAGCTTTAGTGCGTAACTGTTTGATATTAACGAATGTCCGTTACATTCAAGCCATTGCCAAATGAGTTGCTACAAAGCTAATTAAGACTATCAGCTCCACACAACTCTCTCTGTATTTCTCAGTATGGCTATGGTTCAGAAACTAGTGTCGTCCGGAGACTTTCGCACGCAGAAGCTCGAGTGAAGATAATGACCTCTTCTGAAGAGTCCATCATGTTTTTTTAATCCTCCGTGTTCTCCTTGGCTACTAGCAACTGCATGGAGGAGGGGTTGGGGCGGTGCGCGATCACGGAAGCCTTGTATCATGTGGACGCACCAACAGTTTTGTTATCATTACTTAGAATTCCTCATGGGAGCGACAGAAACTACGCACTATAGCTTTAACAATGGCAATGATTTAATTGAGGTTGTCCAGGAATTACGATTAGCAGGTAGCATTTATGGCCAAAATGTAACTGATGATACATGCATCATGAAGTTGTCCAGTGGAAAAGTAATTGAGTATACCCACTTTCTAAAAACTAATTCTTCATATTCTTAATTCATCACACTATAAAATGTTTGTCATTTGAAATTCTGTTTTTATTTGATTCATTAATGGATTGCTTTATTCTATTGTATTTATTTTTTATAATCTCTTTTTCAAGCATGGCCATGAAACAATCACTGGAGAGAAGTGTATAAAAAATATAATAGAGAGCAATAAAATATGACAGAGTTGTTGATGAACTACACTAAATAGTGGTAAATAAAAATGTTTCTGCTAATAAATGCAGATGAGGATTGACTGTGCAGCTCTTACTGACTGAACTGCCAAACTTTCACCTCCAGAGAAGTCGAGAGGAAAAGAATGGAGTGTATGTGGCCATCAGAGCCTGGGCTGGCATTAGAGTTTAGATTCTCGGCCCGAGCCCGAGCCCGACCCGAGCCCGACCGGGCCGTTATTTTCCGCCACTATCCTCGGGCCAGGCCGAGGCCATTATCCATTACCTTATTAGCCTAATTGGGTGGGGAGAAAGCTATGCCATAATCAGAAATATATTATAAATATATATAGGCTATATAAAAGTAACAAATGTCTACAAAAGTTAGGCTGCAGTTACAAAATGCAGCATGTGTCATGCGCGGAGTCTCCTCCTCTCGCACGCATCACACCGGGCCTGCTGTCCTGTATTGTGTATCTTAAGTGCAACATGGAGCTTGAAGATGTAAAGAAAAAAAGAAAAACAGGAGAATTACCTTTGAGCAAGTGTGGAGGAAAGTCGGAGCTATGGAAGCAGTTTAAACAAGTCGTGGGCAGTGACAACAATATGTTGTTCATCATTGTTTCTTTTTTTTTACGTTTCTTCATTCAGATCCATTTGCGATCCGTTCCATTCTGAATAAACAAACAGCGCAGTTTACATGCTTCGTCCATGTTGCATTATTCATTAAGATAATTCTAAACAGATTTCTGCAGTTCAAACAACTCTGAATTGTAGTTGAGAACGTCAGTTATAACGGCCCACGTGTTAAAAAATTGTCGGGTTTAAATCGGGCTCGGGCTTATAATTACAGTTAATGTGTCGGGCCGGGCCGGTCTCGGACACAACGTGCTCGGGCTCGGGCAGGTTCGGGCTTGATTTTTTGGGCCGATCTAAGCTCTAGCTGGCATATAGAGCCAGACTGTGGCCACTTAATGCTTACTGTATTCCTGAACTGACAGTTTCTGCTGCCAGGGCAGTGAACTCTTGCATCTGCCACATTTTTCTACCTTAAATACTCTTACTGTACTGTAATATAACATCATCCTGCAGTATTTCATTTAAAGATTTTAGAGACTGAAGGAGAATGTTCTCTCTTGCTCTGCTGTCTGCTCAATGTGTCTCATTATTTCTTGTATATATATTTATAGGGCTGGGTATAGTCACTGATTTCCTGAATCGATTTAATTCCGATTCACAAGGTCCCGATTCTATTAGATTCAGAGATTAGATTCACTAACAAGTCGATTAGGGATATTTCAGTTTCAAAGCCATATTTGCTTGGGTATGAAAGAGATTCTACATTGTACAAGGTTCCCTCTATCCTGGAGCATTTTACATTAAGAATTGATCCCAAAGCAGTAGTTATTTAACATAAACATACTACAGCAGTCAACACAAGCTCTACAGACTCTACAGTCAGGGAGTTTTGAGTGACATTTCATTTAGTCTCACTTTGCCAGACCATCCTCCACAGCGCTGCGAAGGAGTCTGGCTGGTTTATTGGCATTTCTTTAAACCAGTCACAATCGTCATGGGCAGCGCTAAGCTCCGCACGGAGCCGCTGCAAAATAGCCTCGGGAAGGAACTTGTTTTAGTCGTGTGAGAGAAAACTCAGATTGGACAGATAGTCTAGCTAGCTGTCTCAGTTTACCCTGCAGAGATCTGAGTTAACCATAGTCCTCATAAATCGAACGGAGTTTAAAATTCCAACACAAAGAAAGCGGAAGGAAACGGACATCTGCAACATGACATGCATCCAGCGGAATTTTCTGCGGCACCGGAGCAATCCCGGAAGTAGAACGTCATGGATATAGACTACAATTCATTCAGATACAGTATATTAAGGTGAGAGTCTAAGGGACCTCTTTTAAAATGGCCATGTCAGAGTTTCCCCTCACCATTACATAGCCTATCTTTGGATAAGCTAGCATGACATAGTTGGTACAAATGGATTCCTTAGGCATTTCAGTTTCATATGATACAGAGACAGATTTTTTAAAACTCAGTCCCATTGCACAATGCTGTTCCCTCCTACTCTTATCTTGTTGCACACCTAAATCATGCAGGAGTTCTTGTCACTCACACAAAGTGTGTTGTGTCTTGTTGAACGTAGATTAGTTGAATGAATATTGCTCTTGTTGCGGTTGTTACAACCCTGCGGTTGTTAAATGCTGCGATCGCAGCATAAATTGCTTTCTTGAGTCTTCGTACTTATGGTCTTGCAAATCAAATTTCTTGTGAAGGGGGCGAGTTTGGTCATTGGAGGTGCCGTTTAGCTTATATAAAGTGGGATCATTATAAAAAGGTGTTAATATCTGTTTGGTTCTGATGAGTTTACTTACTGTTACAAGGTTTTTATCGTTTTTTTGTTTTTTTACAGTCTTTTGCTCGCACATTCCTGAACAGACAGATTAAGCCGAAATATTAAATTCTTTGTAATACAGATTTAGGACATAATGATCTAGATTAAACTCATAACTGATGCAAGAAAAACATCAGCAGTAGCCTGTGGTATTGAATTTCAGTCAAAACAATGTTCAAGGCAGTTTACGAACTTGTTAAAATTGCTGCAGGCAGCACTATAATCATTGTCTGTTGAGCTATGGTTCCAGTTCACCTTCTGTTTCTTTCTAGTTCTATTGTCGGCCTTCAAAAACTGCTGTTTCTGCTGCCTGAAACATACTGTAGAGTGAATCACTTGTGCTCTGGAGGATATTTCCAGGGAAAGGCCTACCTGAAATATAAAGGCACTGCACATACTCAAACAAGAGTAGCTTGCATTTGCTTACATGAAAATCTTGTGGATGAAGCATAGGTTATTATTATTTATTTATGATCCTCACTGCACAGTATGCTGTTTGTAAGGTTAGTTAGTAAGTTTGCCATTTTAGGGCACATTTTAATTCAAGGTTCTTCACTATTTCATCACTACATTTCTAGCTTGGGTCATGCCTTCTGAACTTTTTGAAATCTCATGACACCATAGTGTAATAGTGAACAATATGTTATGCTTTCCTGGAGTATTTCTGGGGCATATCCTCCTCGTATGAAGCGGCATTGGCCTATTTAGTGTGTATGCGGTGTGTGGTCAGGCCCACAGGGTCCTCTCCTCTGCTCTGGCTGGTCGATAGAGCTTTGCAACCAGGGAGCAGGACAGCAAGAAGACAGAGTTGATAATGAAAAGACCTTCACCAGATAGGGTTACTGTTCTCTTGTGGGTCCTCGGGGTACTGGTCACAAACATATGAGACAAAATGTATCCATATAATGTCACATATAACGTCTATCCATATATTGCAATGCCCTCAATAGATTTTAAATTGTCTTCCTCCTCAGAAAAAGATGTTCTTCTGACTATTACAAGTTCTAATCTATGTTAAATGTTTTATTTGTTTCTGTTTTATATGAAGCTGCTAAATACACATATATGATCACCATTTTCAGAATGACCCCAGAGAATCACATAGCTTTGATTTTGCGCTCAAACCTTCCAACCTCCTGGGTCGTTGTGCATGCCTGACACAGCTGGAATCATAAAAAATGCATTTAGTGTACGTACATCACAAGCAGCTACTACTACGGCTGAGTGGTGAAGGCAGCGCAGGAGAGAACAGATTGTATTGAAGTAAGTTCAAAGGATCAGTTAGTCTCAACATCTCTCTTAAAATAATTATTATACTATTTTAATGATCCTACAGGAAGTTAAGGTCTTATTTTAATTCTATTTTTTTCTGACCTGTGTCTTGCATGTTGGCTTTTTTGTAAACTCACTGTTATGTTGGGATACATCAACACAATGTTCTATAGTCTTTACTTCATCCTAATGAGGATTTTATGGATAACTTGTCTACTTCTTTCTCAATCAGTCATCCGCCCAACCAGCTGGAGCAAACTGGCTTCAGAGACTACACATTCTTGATTCAGAGCTTTGAAGAATCGATAATGATCCAGGGATATCCGGTGAGTTGAGGGCTGAGAGCCAAATCAATTCACCCCCTTCAAAAATCAGTTGGTATGGATAGAGCGTTGCAGATAAAACGGAGCTCAAAGCAGAGGCGCATGCAGATAGAAAGTAGTGAAGAGGTACTAGAACATAGTAGTGACCTCTGTGGTGTGTTTAAATCTGATGAAAGAATTGATATGTCAGGCAATATGATTGACTTTGCTGTGGAAAGTTAGATTTCAGACTAAGATATTTGCCCTAAATAGTTGCATTACAAAGTTCTTAAATTAACTTTTTTTTTTCCCGTTTTCTGTTAACTAAATGGTAACGACTAGCCTAGAAATCTAGACACACCCTAGCGGCAGCAAATGTAATTTGCAGCCAGGATCGTCTAGCAACTCTCCGTTGGCTTGCGAGCTGGAAAAACCAAACTCTAGTCAGGCCAATCACATTGTGTATAGAGTCGGTGGGCGGGCTTAACATAATGAAGGCAGACTTGCATTGTGAATTCCCTGCTACTTGAAAACAAAGAAGATGGCTGCTGCTTCTGGCGAACAGCGGTCTTTCGAATCGGCTTTGGCCGCGACTCTGGAAGACTTGGAGTTAAGCTTTTCTTTGAGAAAAGAACAAAGAACGGCAGTGAAGTCATTCTTAAAAATGGAAGATGTGTTCAGCAGGGAGTGGGAATGACTTTAGAGATGTATCTCTTCTGAGGAGTCCAGTATGTCCTATGACATATGTTGAAATGGATCTGCTGGTGATTTGGGTTCTTGGAACAATGGAAAATGTTGTCCCAAACTGTCTCCCAATTAATTGCGTTCCCCTCAGTGCTCGGCTCTCGCTCCCATTTCCTTGCTATTGGGAGTTCTCCTATGGATACTTGCATCCGTTTAGCATAGATCTTGGACGCTAATCCTCTCACAGGAAAATCAACAAACCATTTAATGACTGTTTCCCCATGGCACTCCATAACACAGACCCCACATCTTGATGTGGGTCTGGCTTGTCAGGCTAGGTAACGGCAACATGCTCCAATGACAATGCTAACATTTTAGCAGGTATAATGTTTGCCATGTTCACCAAATTAGTTTAACGTCTTATCATGCTAGCATTTGCTAATTAGCAATGAGCCCAAAGTAAAGCTGAAGCTGATGGGAATGTCATTAGTTTTGTAGGTATTTGGTGTTGAGCAAATGAAAAGTCAGGGTTCAACACATTTATTACAACTCATTCTGATGGGACCATGAATGTCTGAACTAAATTTCATGGAAATCCATGTAATAGTTGTGGAGGCATTTCACTCAAAAAGGCAAATGCCAGGTTGTGGTTTTATCTTGAAGACATATTCCTCTGCAATGTGTCTTATGTACTGCTTTGGCCAGCTGGTGGGGAGTATTCTTTTATCTAGATACAACTAGCTAGAGTGTAGATTTTCTCCAGGGAGTGAACTTTCAAGTAACAAAAATGGGAGAAAGAAATCAAGTTTGAACTAATAACTGATCAAGCAATTAAGAATTGCTAAGTGAAGGCACAAATTCCAACACTGGTGTTTAACATTAACATAACTTTTCAGAAGCCATCTGCAGTATATAAACTCACTTTGATGACCCACGTTAAAATATGCATCCTATTACCTTTAGCACAGACACAAAACTCACACACTTTTTTTCTACTTCACACACATGCACAAGGCACACACACACACACACACACACACACACACACACACACACACACACACACACACACACACACACACACACACACACACACACGCACTCTTTCATGCATATATACTCTAGTCTAGAGGGACATAAACTACAGATTAGAGAAAAGCACAGGCGCAGACAGAGAGCTGCTTCATTACTGGTGGTATTTAACAGGAGGACCCCTGCACCTTATCAAAGACAAATGCCAGTGTGCAGCACACAGTACCACCTATAATATTCTGACATCTGTGGAAAGGTTAATACAGTCCTTAAGTGGAGAAGATGCCGAGCTGCTCTGAATCGTTTTGGTTTTCTCTACTTTCAGTGGTGCAGGATGTGTGAAAGGGTGGAAATTGGGGCATGTGCAGGGCTAGTTACCTGTTTGTTTTTATATTTGTGTTAATGTTGTGTGACAGACAGCATCTGCTGTGTGTGGGTTTTTTCCACACATAAAAATGATTAATGCATGAACAAAATGCACAAAATGCACAAAAACAAAAGTTCTAACTGTGTAGGTGAGATTAAAACAAGAATTACACCTCAAAGGAAGAAAGAAGAAAAATAGATGACAAGCAGTAGTGCAGCTCACGCTGGCTACACACTGGATGTGTGGCGTGAGTGTGGCGTTTCTGTTGCGTGGCGGCTGCGTGGAGTTTTCTATGTCTTTACACACCAGAAACGTGTCTGATGCGGCGCTGCTGCTGCTGGCCTGTACACATGTATGTTTCCCATTGATAAACTGCACTCAAGCAGTAGTATACTTCATGTTAAACATAAATATATACTGATTTGATTACAGCAAAGACAACATCGGCAGTATTGACAGCAAAATAGGCTACAGAATATTTCGTTCTGTACTGACAGGTGCAATATTTAAAAATCGCTAATTATTTTTTTTTTTAATTACATTTATATATGCATTTATGTCAAAACCTATAGACTTTCAAACATCAAAATGTCATTTATGAAATGTATTCATTTCAGAATGACATATAAACATCTTTTCCTATTCTATTTTGCCTGGAAACTCTTCCAACACGCTTGCGTGTCGCGTGAAAAATAGGCGTCGGTTCTATTTCTAGCATGCACAGGTTTACGCCACGCAGCAGATACGCTCACGCCACGCAGCCAGTGTGTAGTCGGCCTTAATTGGATAACAGATTCTAAGCTCTGTAAGGAAGAATAGGGTGTCAACGAGTGAGAAGTTAAGGAAATTAAATAAAAGTAAAGTGCAAAAGAAAAGGATGCACACTCAAGTGAGAATTTGGCTGGTTTTGGGCGATTTGCTTAAATGATGCCGTGTCCATTGCTGGAGTACTTGAGTCCTGGACTCTGGACTCTGGACTCTAATCACTATTCTCCGGACTCGTGACTCAACTTGGACTCGCTCACTGATGACTTGGACTTGGACTCGAGGATTTATGAAATCCGACTCGAGCATTCATGAAATAGGACTCTGGATGAAGTTTCTGACTACCTTTATGTGTAAAAGGCAGTAACAGAGTGCTCAAGTCCTGGACTCGGACAAGAGTCCGACTCAATTCGCTATTCTCTGGACTTGTGACTCGAGTCGGACTGTTCTTTGGTGACTTGGACTTGGACTCGAACACTGGGGACTTGAGACTTGACTTTACAGTTGGTGACTCGACTACAACACTGGCTCTGTCCTTGGTACTATGTTTATATTGGACCACGGTAATGTTCAAGTTCAGCTTTGTGGAATTTTTGACCAGTAGCGCTGTGGAGCAATGTTTTTATGATTGGGTCCCCGTTTTGGTTGTTCTTTGCATGCACACAAAGATAGACAGATACCAACATGCGGGCGGTGCAATGCACATGATGCTGTTGGTTTCATGCTTTCCTGCTGATCTAAAGGCAGTAACAAAGAATCCTAGATATGAGCCAGGAAAGGCAAGGAAGAAAAAGCCTGCTAGAGCATAAACATGGATGTAATCAATACAGGTTTCAAAATGTAAAAAATAAATAAATTTGATTCATGATGATGAATTTGATGAGGAAGGAAACATGTTGATTAGATCTCACGAATTACGTTTGACATAAGGTTTGGGGGTAAATATAATGCTGCCTGGATTACATATTCTATGTTAGTTAATGTACCTAGAGGTTTGACGAGATATCTCGCGATATTAAAACGTGACGATAGTTCTCGTCGAGGTGAAGAGTGTCTTGTGATATCATTACACAAGTAGAATTACGTCGGTAAATTTCGGAACCTGAAAGCACGTAAGCGTGAGCTTCTCTGTCCTCTCTGCATGTTTCACAGAGAGCTGGGCTCAACTCTGACACACACACTCGGAGGGAGACACGTCACCTCTGCAGTTTTGTTCCGGTGCCGCAGGAAATTTCGCTGGATGCGTGTATTTTCGCTGATGTCCGTTTCCTTCCGCTTTCTTTGTTTTGGAATTTTAAACTCAGGTGGATTAATGATGACTATGGTTGACTGCTCCTCAGACCTCTGCAGGGAAAATTGAGACAGCTAGCTAGACTGTCCAATCGGAGTTTTCTCTCGCACAACTATCTTACTGCAGGTGCTTAGCGCCGCCCATGACTATTGTGATTGGTTTAAAGGAATGCCAATAAACCAGAGCATGTTTTTCTCCCATCCCGGAATGCTGTGTGGACTAGCCAGACCCTCCTCTGCTCTGCAGCGTGTGGATGATCTGGCAAAGCAAGACTAAGGATCTCACTACTTCTTCCACCACTGATGTATACAGTAAGTGACCTAATGTCACTTGAATATCCACTGAAATCCAAGTTGTAAGATCACCTACATGTGCAAGTGAGTTATTCCCTGTAGTTTCATCGCAGCCATTT
This sequence comes from Sander lucioperca, assembly GCF_008315115.2. Classification (NCBI taxonomy): domain Eukaryota; kingdom Metazoa; phylum Chordata; class Actinopteri; order Perciformes; family Percidae; genus Sander; species Sander lucioperca. The sequence continues at coordinate 15,701,071 of NC_050192.1, read as the reverse complement.
CCCATGCTCTTGACATTAATAGGGACTAGTATTAACAGCATTAAATGTCAAATGCAAATTTTTTAAACCATAGTGTAATAACTCAAAACTACAGCATTGTGGGCATAGAACAGTTGGATTATGCTGCACAAGATGTTTAAAGAAATCTGGCATACATTGTAATGTGTTCTTTTGCAATGTGTTTGTTAAATCACAATTGTAACATTGTAGGATGAAAGTCTTGGAAATCCCACTGATAGATAGATAGATAGATAGATAGATAGATAGATAGATAGATAGATAGATAGATAGATAGATAGATAGATAGATATTCGCTTGAATTTAGAGTGAACTCTTCCCTACGCTCCTCTTCAGCCACCCTCCTTGCTTGTTTTGCTCCTGTGGCTCGGTGTCACTAGGAATCCGCACGACATCCCCAGGGATATTAAAAAAAAAAAAAAAAGAAGAGGAAAAACTTGTAGAAACAGAGCCATGCATGTTGTTGGGTTTCTCTTTTCAAACAAAATACTGTGTCTTTTGGTGTGCAGGGAGGACGGGATATCAAAGAAAAACATGTCTGTAGGTAAAAGATTAAATAAGAGAATTTCAGTGTACTGCCTGAGGGCAGGGTAGCCTCTGGAGATGGTTTAAGAAAAATGTCACGACTTTTGTTTTGAAATTTAATCCATAGCTTCAGCTAGCAAGGCTTTGAAGGGCTGTGTGTTGGAGGAGAGTGTTTAGTTAATGAAAGAGGGGGTTGAGGAAGAAACAGTGGAATATGAGTGTTTAATTAACATCTTTGCTCAATAACATAGCTAAAAAGAAGATCACAATGTGTGTTCATATAATGATCTGTATGGTGGCCAGAGGCAGTGTACTACAGGTGCAGCTAATCAGGTTAATGTGGGGATGCTAACCAGTGATTGGCTACTGTGTGTGCAGTGAAAGGAGTTTAAAGGCTGAGTTGAAAGGATACAGTAGATGAGTGCACTCAGGGGCATATTAGACTTAAGTGTGTGTGTGTGTGTGTAAATGGTGACTGTTTATATCTTCTGTATTACAGTATGTTAGAGGTATGAGGTACCTGCTACACAGTGTATACACTGTAGAGCTAAATGCTAATTGCAGCATGATAACATGATCCCAGTGACAATGTTAACATGCTGATGCTTATCAAGTAATGTTTACCATGGTCACCATCTTAGTTTAGCGTGTTAGCATGCAAACAATAACTAATTAGCACTAAGAGCAATGTCAGCTGAGTTAATGCAATTGTCGTAAGTTTTGTAGGTATTTGGGATCACCAAAGTCCTTGAAATGAATGCTCTTTATCTAATTTAATTGCAATCCGTCCACTCACGTGTTAGAGATAATTCAGTCTGGACCAAAGTGGTGGATCTGACATCCATAAAAAGTAATTCTAATAGTCTGATTGTTTTGGTTTTCTTTGGTTGTTTCCTTTGGTAAAACCTTATGTAATTTCCCGCTATTCCCCTTTGTGTCACTACTACTTTATTGGAGTATTTGAAGTATTTGTATTTACAAAAGACAAGTAAAATTAGGCTACATCTTGTGGTTTTGTGTTACAGTTGCATATATTGCATAGTTTGACCCTTGGTGATTATGTACGGTTTATCATTTGCCTAAGAATTGGTTAATATTTTATAACTTTACTGATCATGTGTGGATTCAGGAAGTGAAGCAGTCAGCTTTTTTAATTGAACCTTTTCACAAATATCCTTACTATTGATAATGACTAAAAAAAAATTACGGTTTCTGTGTTTGCAGCCAAAAAGTCACAATTAAGTGAGTTAAATATTGGCCAAAACATGAATGTGATCTGTCTTGCGTTGTAACTGTTTGCTAAAAACAGGTGATTGTAATTAATTAATGATTTCTAAAAAATGTTGGTCTTCGTCATTCTTTAAATGATGACTTGTGCTGTAAAAGATGTGCCAAAATTGCAAGACCTTGCAATATATCTGCATAAAAAAAGTCCTCTCTTGCAGCATCCTGGAGTTTCCTGGAGGGACTGATTAATGTTGGATGGAGTCATGTCTAACTTGTTTGTGTCAACGGGTCGGAAGAAGTTAAAGTTGCATGATTCTGCTGTGATGTTTAAACGGGGAGTCTGATTCAGCGTCTTACTCATGCTTCCTCGGGCAACCCCCCCTCCTCCCGATACAGAAATAACCATCCGCTTCTTCATTCCTTCTGTTAGCTCTCAGGCTGACAGTCACACAAACAGACACGTACACAAACACGGGTGTTGTAACACACAACAAAACACGTACACAGGTGGACAAACACAAAGGCAGACACGCACATAGGCCTTGTAACACATCCACAAAATGGCGACACACACACACACACACACACACACACACACACACACACCCTCCCTCGTTTTTCTGTAAATGATTTATCTGCTCTGATTTGGGAGAAATGATTCTCTGTAATGAAACAGACAGAGAAGATGATTTTTTTATTCATCTCGGGACAAAGCGGGCCGTGGCCCTTTCTTTTCATGGTAGACAGCTCGTATAAACACCGCCAATGAGTTTAGAGTTTTCCCATTACCCCCTCACACCCTCTCATCATCTCCACTCTGGATTTAGCACGCTCGGACAGACAGTCCATCTAATGAAGGCCTGCAAAATTCATTGCGCGACGCCTCGGAGAACCTCGCAGAGAATCTTTCTGTCACCATCCTCTCCTTAATCAATTTACAGGTCATGAGCCGCTGGTTTAGCTAGATGATTATTGTTATGCCGAGGCGGGCGTGCTCATCGCTCGCTTGTCTAACCTCGCTAACACCTCCAGAGCAGGCGGCCAGATTGAACGATAAAGTCGTCTCTGCAAACCCATCCTGATTTAGAGCCCCTCGTAAAATTGATACTTATTTTTCTCTTCTCCGGTGCTCACTGAAGTGCGATATCATAAACTGCTCCTCCTTTTTTTTTTCACCACCTTCTTCTCGTTTGGAGATTTAAGGCTCTGTGTCACAGGGGTCACTGAGCAGGGTTCTCTCAATGTCAGTGATCATCAAGCAGCTGATTCTGAAGTTTGGAATTCTATTTGACTGAGGGTGGAGGGAATGACTGGCAATCCAAGTCTGAGTCACTGCCAGAGCTGGAAAAACAGCGAAGGATGCGTGAGGCGGGTTCTTGAGTGCTCTGAACAATTTTCATTTTCATGAGACTTTAGTGGATATTCGGGGCCTTGTGACCCCACCTTCCAATCTCTGTCTTCCTTCTCTTGGAGGCACACTAACACATAGGAGAAAGGCTTTGTGCTTCAATGTGTTATCTCCCTGTTAGTAAGCTGGTTATATAAGCACCAACGCCAGAGTGGGTCAAAGGCTGTTATACCTCTCCAAGGTGATTGAAAGACTTCAGAATATTACTGCATTGTGACTGAACAAGTAAGCTTTTGCACTGTTAAAAAATATGTGTATACCTCCTTAGGAAAGCATGTTTAACGACATTTAAGTTGAGGGATCTCTTATAAATAAATAAATAAAAACCTAATATAAAACTCTTCTGTCAAACCATTATCTGTGTTTTACTTGAACCCAATACTGTAGTGGCCAATTCTTCCGGATTCTTCCCTGCACTAGCGTCCACACTCCCATTGGGCCGTGTGTTTCAGTGTTATATTGAGGATGTGTGCATGTGTAATGCAGCGGAGGGGACATGACCTGGGCTCGTACACTGGAGATAAAGAGGGTTTGGAAGAGGCCAGGGACCTCTGAATCTATTTTTTATCTAATGTGACCACTTTTAATTGCATGGGTGCATCCCACACTCAAGTACTCAACAAAACTCCTAAGGCCATAACTCCAGTTTGTCTATACAGTATATAGAGTAATGACTGATGCCACGATTTGTCATAATATTTTAACTTATCATAGTGGTACAGAAAATCTACTTATGTTTCGTTTTTTTAAGTTAATGTTGCATTAAATGTTTTTTGCTAATGTGAGGGTGCGGTTTGAGACGTGGTTTTGCTTGATTTATTGTAAAAGCATCATCTATTGCTAAAACATCAATTTAATGTTTAAGTGATGCACCAATTTCACATGAAATCAGGATGAACTGTTTGGTACATCTGCTGCTCCATGCATTTCTGCACAAGCCCTATTTGCATGTGACAAAATATTGCCAGTAAAACCCAGGCAAGATTTTTTCTTTTTAGTATTTTCTTCTCCATGTGTCTTGCCTGTGGTTGCGTGTGGGCACTGCATGTGGGCAGTTAGGACTGGGATGTTGGAAAGGTTTAGTCTTGGGTAAAAGACCCTCAAAAGCCCCAGGTTTGAGTGACCACACACTTTACAAAGCCAGCCTAAATCCTGCAAAATTCCTACTTTAGCAGGAGATTAGCACAAACCCCCAACTGAAATTAGTTGAGGTTTTGTGCTGTGCCCAGCTGGAAAGCTACGGGGTGGTACAGATGATGATGCTGCCTCTCAAACCCCCGAAACCTCCTGAAATGTCAACCTATTCTTGTAAATGTTATAGGTATAAAATGTTGAATTTTGATTCTGGAAATATGTTGCTCAACGTTCATTGAGATTTTGGTGGATCGTTTCTGCCACAACGCAAGTGTGAGTTCATGTTCAATGAAGGGTTCATGATGATGTCTCAGTCAGATGTCTCACATCACTTGTCAATTATCTGTTGTACAGGCTGAACTGACACCTGTACCAGGGATATGCCCATTGAGACTTTCCAGACCAAAGTGAGCAAAAGCAAAGCAAAGACGGCCTTTGTGAGGTTTTAAAGGGGCGCTATGCAGTTTTGGCAATTTCTTCACTGTTTTCTTGCTTTTTGCTCGCAGGTTTCTCTATAGAGCTCCCCCTACAGCTTCAGAATAGATATTTGGCAGCTCCTATGTTTACTTGTGTCTGACTCCTCGCTCGGTCAGTCGGCCGTTTCTTCTTTCTCTGTTCCTCCGACAATGCTTTCCTAGCTTTTTGCTTCTTTCGGCTCAGCCATGACGATAGCGTGAAAAACTCCATCGTTACCTTGTTAGCCGGTTCCTGAATGGGCGTATGTGTGCAGTGCCGTGAAGCAATTTGCAGGTCGCAACATCGCGAGACCTGATATTGCATGATACTTCCTGACGCTGAGAACGGCGGCTCACCGGCCGAAAGTTGCAAGGGTGGTTTTTCCGCTCACAGGCGCTAGGGGGGAGCGAGACGACCACCACTCAACCCAAAAAAAGTCATATAACCATTCCAATGACTCCGAAGTTGTTCAGTTAAGGTAAATTAAGCTAAAAAAAATGCATAGTTCCCCTTTAGACTTATGTCAATAGAAATGTGACCGTCACTGAGGGAAGCAGTGCTCTGTTTGTAGGATAAAAGATGTTTACTGTAGGTTTGACAATTACCAATGCAAAAATGTCCTGCTGAGAACGGAAAATCAGTTTTGCCTCTGGGTGTTGACACTTTAATTATGTATAGGGATATGAGGAAAAACTGCTTATGTAATTACAACATACACAAAAACTGCAATTCAACACACCCTTTTTTGTAGGTGTTTCTTCTTTCTGTTCTGTCTTTTTTATATTCCTCTTTCTTTTTGTCTTTCCTTTTCATGATTCCCCTCATCCCTGCGTATTCATTTCAATATTTAATTGGCAAGCTGTTACATAATTTAGACGGTGCATGCATTGGCAAGGAGTGTGCATTCTTGTATTCATATCTTTGGGAGGACCAATTAGAGTTGTGGATCTAGAGTGAGGACATTTGTAATAATATTCTGTCAATGAGGGTCCTCACAGGTATGAAAGTGCAAATGTTTTTGCCGCCAGCTATCAAGTGCTGGGGAGGGGGGGGCGGAGGCAAGCACACACACCAGATACGTATTGACTTTTAGTTCATGTCAGTCTACTTTGCTCCTTTTTTTCTGTTCCTCTTGTGCTTTGCTTCAGTCGTCTCCCTCCTCTGTCTAGATCTCATCTGTTTGTTAGAGGCTGGGTATTTCAAAGTGCTTGTTGTAGCAAGGAGAAACAGATTTTGCCCACTAAGCAGCGAGAGCCCTGATTCTGGATGAAATCTAGTGGGCTTACTGAGCAGCTTTGTGTTTCGACAGGTAGGAGGAGCTGGGTTTTGCTGAGGTGCTCAGCCTGTGCAGGTTGGTAGATAGGAGAGACACGGGAACAGTTGTTTTGCTTTAGTGTCATGCAGGGATCTTTTAACCTTTTTCTTTCTTTTGTTGAAAGCTAATAGGCTCGTTCAAGATGAGCCAGGCCTGCGCCGGTTAGATTTGTGTCCGACTTGATCCTGCTTTGCTCTGTTGCATGCACATGTGGGCAATGATAACCTAATGAGATCAAGGCAGTCACAGTTTATAGAAGCAGGCAGCGCAGTTGCTCTCCACTGACTGCAAGTCCCAGGCGGACCCAGGGCATGATAGGAAACGCCTGGCTCTCAGCTGATCTAACAGCTGATTGGTTCATAATCGACTCAACATGACGTTTTGTATAAACTTTTCATTGTTTTTGAATTGGAGGGATTTTAACTGCTAGTTTTCTGATTTAAAGGCTTATTCTGTACAAACCACATGTTGTGTGGCAGATAGTGACGTTTAGAAGTCAGAGAGACTAAATCTGTTCAGATTACGGATCATCTACAGTCTGTTGTTTATTAACATCAGCAACAGATCGCATGTAGAGCATTTTGAGAGCTACTCTGTCATAATAAAAACAACTGGAGATTGTGTACAAGCTGATATATGGGTCTGATAACATTTTATTAAATCGGAATCGGACCACAGTGTTTCTGTGACTTCCTGTTTAGCCTGAAGGCTGCTGGAAACGGCTGTAAACTGTCCGACTTGACTGCGGCTTTTTGTCACCGCCCCCTGCTGCTGCTGCCTGCTCTCGTCCACTTTACAGGCGAGGCGCGGTTCATCTCAAACGAGCCTAATATTAAATGTAACTATTTTTTGTAGACTTGCAAGACAGGGGCGTTACAGGGGAATACTGCCCCTTTTTAAAATGTTAAAGAATGTCATGTCTACGATTTCAGTTTAAGATTCTAAGCAGAAAAAAAACTTCAGGCCTTGTAAAAGGAATAGTTTGACATTATGGGACATGCACTTATTATCTGTCCATTCAATATTACGCGGTCACCAGCAGTTAACTTAGCTTCGCATAAAGACTAAAAACAGGAGGAAACGACTAGTCTTAGTCTGTCCAAAGTTTAAAAAAAAAATCTGCCTGCTAGCATCTCCAAAGCTCATAATTAGCATGTTATATGTTTTATCTCAGCTGGGGGAAGTCATTTCCTGGTCTCTCCCCTGCAGCCATCCAAGTAATAGTTAGGTAGTTAATGTATTAATCAGTTATTTTTAAAAATGCTGGTAGGCATATCTGTTGCTTTTGGTAGAGTCAGGCTAGCTGTTTCCCCCTTTGGCTAGTCTTTACGCCAACCTAAAATGCTAAAGTCTCCTGGCTGTAGCTCCATATATACTGTACAGATACGAGAGTGGTATAAATTTTCTCATCTAACTCTAGAGAAAAGCAAGTATGTGCACTCCTTACATGTGAAATTGCTCCTTTAAGTTAACTTAGGTATCCTGGGTGTTAATTTGGAACATGCTTTTCAGGAGCAACATATTGGGAGATCTAAGATATATACGCAGGCAAATGAAAAGCAAATTGTTCTTATTTGAGTCTGAATGAGCCACATAATTCTGATTCACATATTTGCCATTTTTGCAAATTCAGAAAGCACAGTGTAGACCAGTTTATAGACTAAAAAGCTATCTCTTTCACATTAACACATTTTTTTAATTTCATGCATTTGTCTGTCTCCAAAGTAATATTGAGAAAATATGCAATATAATACTAACCCTGATGAGCTTTGGGGGTGACTGGATGGCAGAAGAAGAAGTAATCAATGCAGGGGCGATAATCAAGAATAAAATGGCTATATTGTCATGAATGAAATGATTATAAATAGGCGCATAAACTGTACGTACCTAAAGCATAAGATACAGTGCTTCAGCACATAGCATTTAAAAAATATACGCAACAGATAAAATCCACAAAGAGACTATATTATTTTCCTCAGAACGGAATAATCTCTAGCTGTCGTCCAACATCTTGCATCGAGAGTCAGCTCAAGTGATAGGAGATGCTTACAGTCAGTGTGGATTAAAAAAAAAAAAAAAACATGTTTAGTACAATACTTACAGACCAAACGAACGCTCTGGAAAAATGATTTGCTCTTGAGACGTTGAGAGTGCCAAGCAATTCCAAACAACATTAAAAATGTAATGAACCATATTTGCTGAGAGAGGGACAGAGAAAGAGAGAAGCATACAAATGCTGGGAGAAAGTGCACACAAAAAACTGAATCAAAGAGGTGTGGAGAGGAAAAAGAACTTGAGGTAAGAGAGTAGAGCAGTGAGAAAGCACAGAGAGAGAGATGTTGAGGGAGTTCGTGGTGCTCTGTGAGATGGATGTGTGTAGTGTACATGCAATGCAAGGTCTCCTGTAACAGCAATAATAAAGGGCCTGCAGACACAGTGGAAAATTGGATTTTTATGGCAGCCCATCAAATATAATTAAAAGTTTGGGATATACAAAGTGGCCCCAGTAAGAGTTTAGACAGGAGAGTTAGCTTTCTGAATACCTTTGTCTAGAGTGAAAGAGAGAAGTGTCAAATCCCTTAATATTAATAATGGCAATACTATTTTTTGGGATTTTTATAATGCCTTTCAAGGGACCCAAGTACGCTTTACATGAAGGCAGAACAAGTAACACACATACAGAACAAAACAAAACAACACATGAATTCAGTGGTGGCATAGTTTGGCGGGAATAAGAGGATTGAGCTTAGTCCGTAGGCTGTGGTGAACAGGTGGGATTTTAGAATTATTAATTATTTATTTACCCAGCACGGCGGACAGGGAACTGTCCAAAATTATTTAACTGTTTCTTATAAATTCAGAATGACAGAAGAACTGTATTGACATGAAATAACAGCCTAACTTGCTGGTGTGAGGGGGTGGCTACGGGAGGACTTGATGGGGAGAGGGCGGCCGAGCAGGATGGTAACTCGTCACTTGTAACCGCTTTACTTAAAATGGCAGGAGTTTCCTGCTCCTGCTCCTCAGAGCGTTTCTTGCTGAATTTAAATAATAATAAATAAAATTGAATTAAATGAAAACAAGCTGCTTTGCTTTGCGTTTCATATTAGCTAATAGCTACCGTCTGTGTCTGTCTCATTGAGCTTGCTTGAAAAGCTTGCACGCCAACGTCATTCATTCCATTGGATCACTTGCTGGTGACGATGCAGCCTGTGGGCAGGCTTAAGAGTCCACACGTGGGGTAAGAGCCGCTAATTGGCTGATAGGCTTTCACTCAAAGCTTTCCTCTGGCTGCTTATTGGATGAACTGCTAGAATGAAAATCACTCACTATAAACCTGGGTCAAAATGGGCGGGCCCGGACCTAAAATGGGCCCAGGCCCACCGGGCCCAATGGTAGCGCCGCGGGTGATGTCCATGGATGGCATGGCAGCATTATGATGTTTTGTCTGGAGAGACTTCTGGAGGGTGGGGGCTGCCACACTGAAGGCTCTGTCCCCAAAAGTCTGCAGGTTAGTATGGGGAGGGGAGTAGTGAGCAGACCTGTGTCCGAGGACAAGGGGTTCCGGGCCGGGTTGAACGAGGTCTGATGGGTCCGGGGGCGGGGCGAGTGCATGGAGTGACTTTTAGGTGAGGATTTTGAATGTGGGATTGGCCAGTGAAGGTGGATGAGGATGGGGGTGATGTGTTGCCAGGGCTTGGTGTGGGTGAGAGTGCTCCCAGAGTTCTGTACAGACTGGAACCTCTTCAGGGTTTTGCTGGTTACCCTGAACATAGTCTCGCAATGCCAGACCTTCCTCCACAGCGCTGCGGAGGAGGGTCTGGCTAGTCCACACAGCATTCCGGGATGGTAGAAAAACATGCTCTGGTTTATTGGCATTCCTTTAAACCAATCACAATTGTGTTGGTCAGCGCTAAGCGCCGGACTGAGCAACAGTGCCTCTGCAAAATAGCCGCGGGCAGGAACTTGTTATGGTGGAACGTGTACTTTCTAAGGTTGTTTTAGTCGTGCAACAGAAAACTCAGATTGGACAGATAGTCTAGCTAGCTGTCTGGATTTACCCTGCAGAGATCTGAGGAGCAGTTAACGATAGTCCTCATAAATCGATCGGAGTTTAGAATGCCAACACAAAGAAAGCGGAAGGTAGCGGACATCTGGCTGAAATGAGGGACATCCGGCGGAATTTTCGGCGGCACCTGAACAATCCAGGAAATGAAACGTCATCGATCTAGCCTACCCTGAACAGGACGGGAGGTGATGAGAGCATGGATGAGGGTCTTTGCCACAGAGTCTTTGAGTAATAAGCAGAGTCTAGAGATGTTTTGAGATGGTAGATAGTAAGTTTGGTTATGGATTAATGTGTGACTGGATTGACAGGGTGGAGAACACCCAGATTTCAGACTTGGTGAAGATCTCCAACCTTTCCGGGCAGGACCACACATTCATGATAGTCCAGTCTGGGTCAGTTGACATAGTCATTCTTATTATTTTAAACACTGAGTATTAATGTTCATTATTGACCTTTACAAAAAAACGTTCGAATTGGGCCCGGAAATGATTGTCACTATAGCAACTGAAGCTATGAAGCAACATATATTATACATGGTAATTACTTACACATGCTGAGCAAATCATCTGTATTTCTGAATTATCTTATCTTCGTTCTTTATCTTCGTTCTTTATCGCTTTTTAAAAACCACACCCTTCTTTACCCAACTGCTGTATATTTAACAAACTGAAATTAGCAGATGAAAGTGAATTCTCAGCTCCTGCATTTGACTCTAAATCAAACAAAGGAAACCTTGTGAAGCTTTAAAATAAAATCCCATATAATAATCATATTCAGCTGGCTTTGGCATCACCAGCTAACGTCTCGACATTTTGAACTTACGTGGTACTGTAGATGGTTCACATTTGGAATGAGGTTTAGAAAAGTAAAATCACTCATACTTAAAAATGCATTGTATCTAAAAATGCTGCAACAAAGTAAGCCCTGGTAGTGTTTCATCGTGAGCCCAACATTAGACTAAAAACAAGTTTTTAATAACACTGGCCTGCAGTCATATAGGAAATACTTGGGTGAGAAATAGCAAGAGAAGAAAAGATGTAAAGAAAGAAATACGTCACAGAAAGAGAAATCATAGGAAAGGAGAGAGAGAGAGTGCAACAGAGGATGAGAGCATGTGACAAGGATCTAGAAGGAAAGAGATGATATTTTTCCCCATCGGATGACACTCAGATCTAATTCAGTCATTTGTCAGCCACACAGGCAGTACGGCTGGCTAATGGACTGGGAAGGCATGAGAGACACAAGCTCAGGGAATCCCTCCATTGTTATCTGCAGCAGACATTATCAGACCTACTTACTGAGAGCTGGCTGACAACCGAGTTGACACCGGGAATGGCAGAACAGCCAGAACTGACGGGGAACATGGCCAATAACTTCAGGGATAGAAGGAATAAAAGATGAGTGTAATCTCATAACGGTACATGGGATCTGATAACCAGAAATTGCATTGCCTTTGAACATGGCACTTAACGCAACTGCTGTACTGGTTCACTGGAACTGTTTGGCAGTCCCCAGCACAAGTCTGGTTGTACTGGACAGCTTCCATATCTGAATGTGTGAAACCTGGGGATGTAAAGATGAACCCATATTGGACAACCAATAAAAAAAGATTTTGCTACATTGATACAGAACCAGAATACTAACTAGAGTTTTTTTTTCTGCCGATAGCCGACTCTCGTTAACTGATCATTAACCGTTTAACCAACAAGCAGGCAACAGAGTCCCAGTTCACCCTTCCAGGAGGCTCAGACATACTTTCCGCATTCCCTGGACAGCTGCAGACATGTACCACTTGACAGCCATGATGTCCAGCGCATTGTCGTTGACACGTGCAGCCACTTTTCCTGGAACAGCTTGCACTGCCGACAGTGGTCCGCGGTGTGTGTGTGTGTGTCTGAGCCTGTCTTTCACTGCAGTCTTCCCCCTGCAAGGTTGTCAGCTGTGTCGGACGGCCGATTTCACCCGTCAGTCCTCATTGATGTAATTAGCACGTGTCACGTAGCTCTCCGCTGTAAGCGGCGTCCAGCAAAGAGCCACGAGCAGAAAAAAAAGCAGTTGCTATAGTGCAAAATTAGCACTAGCAAGTTAACTAGCAGTTAAGAAAATTGATTGTTTAGCCTTTTTTTGTTTTGCAATGCAAAACAGTTTTTTAATACGTTTTTTATTTTTGTTATAATATTGTTTTTAACTGTTTAACTAATCGGTCAAAATTCCTATTGACGGTTAACGGATAAACAGTAATCATTAACATACCATATCCAGATTCTGTATCAAATAAGAAGAAAACAGTAATCTGTAAGAGGGGATGCAAAGGAGACATAAAATAGATCTCAATCACATTCTTTGGAGATGCAAGCAATGTTTTTTCCAACCGAAATTCACACATATCCTTCTCTGATATTGCTCTGCTAGCTTCGGTCAAGCGCTGTTTTGTATGGTTGTTAATTGGTCGCTCCAAACACATTTGTTTGGACAGATTTACACTCCCGACATGGGTCATCAAAATATTTGAATGCTTAACAGGAGGAGAAATATATATATATATATATATATATATATATATATATATATATATATATATATATTTTGTCTGTTACAGTTTTATTCAAAACCTTGCAGGGAGGTTCAGGATACTTTAAAAATATAGATGAATCCTTGAAATACTGGAGTCTTTTTAGTCTTAAATTAGTAATGAGCTCTGATGTTTAATTAGCATGAACATTGATCATAATTTGCAAGTCAGAAGAAAGTGAACAATGTAAAAGGCCCACATGACATTTCTATGCCATTATAACTTGGTTATAATGGCCTCCACAGCGTTCTCCTGTTGCATGAATGTTCCTCAGTTATATAATCACGGTACAAGGGCATATACACTTCACTGCCGGGCCTACAGTATAATCAAAGCAAAGAACATGTTCTCTTATATAATAGCTATACATGTAATACTCTAGTGTCTAGTGAGCTAATACTGATGTGGGAAGACAGAATAATATTGTATTCAAGTTCAGAATTCAGACTCCTATGATGAATTTATTGTTTTGTTCTTCAGATACAGCGCAGTCCCGCCTGCTCAGTAGATATGCTTGAAGGTTACCATCACAGTCAAAAGCAGTGTGGATTTCTGGCACAGAAAAAGACTGCACTGATTTCTTTTTTTTCTTTTTTTTCAGAATCAGAAATACTTTAATAATTCCCCCTGGGATTATTAAAGTATTTCTGATTCTGATTCTGATTTTTAATACACAATGTAGTTACATTTGAATACCTCAAACCGCTTAAATCTCTGCTGAATTAATTTCCCAAGGAATGTCTTTTCCCCCTGTGGCTTGGCAGCGAGCATGAAAAGGAGTGCAGAGTGCTATCACTGTAGGCTGCTGTTCTGAGTGGCATCGATACAATGAAGAGCAATGGTAGCTCTCTCTCACACACAGCCGAACAGCCAACAGAGAATACTGAAGGCACTTGTGGGTTTATCATACCTTTTGACACCAGCTGCTTTTTTTGCTCTCCATGGAGACGCGAAAAGCGCTAATGGAAAAAAAAGCTTGGGGAATCATATGTAATGCATATAGTAAAGATGCAACATTGGCGATAGCTCTCACGTCATGGGGACAACAAACCTGTACTGAATGTAGGTAATGGTTGTGTTGCTGGTCTCAGAGTGAATCATTAAAAAAAAATCTCTGTTGTGCGAGCATGCATTTTCTATACCGCTTCAGAGTGTTGGGGGCTGGAGACTATCCCGGGATGACATTTTGGATTTGGCAACACATAAAAGCTTTATCTCAATTCAGGGGCTGGATACCCCTGATGACCATGCTCATACCAAGAAGTCCAATATTTTCAGGTTCACCCTCAGTGTCAATGTAAAACTTTTGGTACGAGTTAAGCAATTGTTTTGTCGTCCGTCAAACAGTTGAGTGTGATTGAGTTCTGTTTTAATAGTATGCTGTCCCTCAATGTACTGTATATTTGTGTTTGAGCATACGTTTTGCATATTTTAATCATTTGTTTTATGTATTTTATTATGTTTTATATATATTTATTTTTATATGTATATATGTTCAAAAATATGTCTTCTGTGTTTCCCCTACTGTAGCTGCAAGACAAATTTCCCCTTGCAAACAATAAAGGTAAAATTTAGGGAACTTCAACACACACATTCTGTCTGTATAACTTGCGTTTATCTGTAATGCCCTGTGATGAAGAACATATCCATACTGCCGACAAAAAATAGCAGTGGAGTCAATGTCCTTATTACATTTTTGTACTAATACATGCTAACCAGGTGTTTGTATTCAGGTGGTCCTAAATAATTGACCAGCATGGACGACACATTCTCACTTCCATCGCGTCAAAAAAGCGACGCTTGGTCAGGTGCCTTTGGCGTTTGTTGTTGACGCAAAAAGTCTCCTTTGCGGTCATATTTAGAGGCGCTTGATCGGGACTCTTGGCGTCACTTTTTGACACTCTGGGTCGGGACATGCGTTTAACTGACATGCGGCACAAGAACGGGACAGTTAGGTTTAGGAAAAGATTGTGGGTGGAGTTTTAAAATGTATGTTTCAGTGACACGTGGGACAAGAACGGGACACAAACCCTGGTCTCTTTGGTGAAAGTCCTGTGTTGTTTGACCCATCCACCACTCCAACCTGCAGATGCGGATTTTCGCTCTTTCGTACTATTTGCTACCGCTGTCGCTCTTAATACTAGGTCATCTTACAGCGTCGTGGTCAAGCTGCTGCTCATACAGACGCTAAAGGGTGATTTTGGGCCGGTACCGATGCTGAGAGCCAATGACCAAGCGTCAGTATTTTACGAGTTGGGAGTGAGAACGGGTTGGTATGGATTATGGGACACAATATGTTTTCTTAAGTCTAGAAATGAAAGCAGACACAACATGAGGTATCCACTTATTGGCAGTTAGCGATGTGCAAAATGACATGAAAGCAGTCAATGTGAGCCAAACAAACTTTTCTATTTAATATCCTCTATTATTAAACTAGGACAACTTTTTTTTATATGTATATACAAGGAAGTTGTTTTTCATTGTGCAAAAAGATGAATGGCAGGAAATGACTGTGTGCAGGAATAATGTGGTATCGACTTTTACAATCTTTTAAAGAAACGCTTGAAAATTTTAACAAGACCAAAAAGATTGTTGTTGTTCCCGGGCACACAGTTGTTCAATTTACTATGTATAGTACAACTGCTCGCTTTCCTGCAGTGTCATTCTCAAGTGTACACTATCTCAGTTTTGCACCATCTCTTTTGTCTGTAATTATTTATTATTATTTATTTATTGATGTGTCCGCCCCTGCTCACGTTCGGCCTTGTTCGGGTGAGGATTGTACTGTTTATGGTGTGGTGTACATGTGCCATGGAGGTTTCATTTTGTAACAAAAGGGACAATTCAAAGTTCACATGTAAACAACAATCTGTGCTGAAGGGAGGGAAGCACCGCCTACAAAGACACAAGTCAACAGCTGGAGTTCAATACAAATACAAGCCGTCCTTGAGCAAGATCCTGAATCACTCACTAGTTCCAGTTCTCTTCTCCTTGCGATATAGGGAACAATAAAAGAGAAATAACACTATAACAATATAGTTCACAGTTACGAGTCATTGTCTTTTTCATCAAAATAATGAAAACAAGTATAAATAAAACCAGGTGCGCTCAGTTGTCCTGGATTTGCACCTTTACACCGAGCAGGAGGCAAAACATCTGTCCCCATTTCACAACATGTCCACTGGGGGCACTGTGCAGCACATCTGGACTGGGTGACCATTGCCAAGAAGCTTCAAAGAACCTGGCATCCTTTTGATGCTTGATCACATTGTCTGGACCCGCCAAAAAACATCCTGTTTTTGGCTTCAGGCGCCACAGCAGACACGCCAGAGAATGTATCCATAGCTGGGAGCATGTGAAAGTTAGTCCCAAAGCAGGAGGTGGATGTCATTGTGCTTGTTAGCTGACAATATTTAATGTATTCAAATTATTGACTATAGATGTTAGGTTAAAAATGAAATGACGAATACGACTCCTACTCTTGGCAGTCTTTATTTCATTTGAACAAACTGTCCTTTTGGAGTGCTTGTATCATTTCTTTAAAATGCTACAATGACATTTTTAAGACTGACCTAGTTGCATTTCAGAGTGGTTTAATCTTTGTTTTAAATTTGTTTCACATCAACTCAGAATTATGTCATGGAAATTACTGTTTATGAACGCAAACTTCCCTCAAAGATTATTAGTGGATGGAATTATTATTATCCCTATTATATAAATATTGCAATAAAAAAATGCATAAAAAGACAATGAACTGTTGTTGAACAGTGGCCACAAGTGGTAATTACGGAATGTAATGTTGGCACTATGTCCTACATTTCCCAAGATTCTCATCACACAGTCCCTTTAAAGATGTCATCATTAAGTGACCTGACTGAGAGCTCAGAAAGCATGGTTTGAAAGAAAGTTTTCATTTAGTAATTAGTCTGGGAGCTACAGCAGTTCATTTAGGTTACTAGAAACTGGGTTGGGAAACTAAACAATCTATTTAATGTTAGTGGCCCAGTTTGTGGCCTGCTCTAATATAGTGTAGTAGGTACTGTAAAGACATCTTAACACTGGAGAAAGAGGAGGATAAACACCTGACTAGGAGCGACCGGAACAGGACTAAAAGCAGGACACGAAAAGGCCGACTTCTACCAAGGTACAGTGTATTAACTACTTATTTTACTCTTGTGATATTGAAGTGTTTATTTGTAACATGTTGTGATGTAGCAGTAGCACAAGAAGACTCCCAAAGTGAACTATCTTGTACACAGCATTAGCTCACTGTAGCCACTTGTTGATGTCACACTGTTGCAGTACACCTGTATTGAATTTAGAATGGACCCATCTTGGTGGTTATGAAGTCAACTTTTCACTCTTGTGATAAAATAATTTCTTTTATTATTAAAGGTTATAATTTAATAAAAAAATAAAATAAAATACAGTAAATTTTCTCTCTCATTTCTGTTAAACATGGTTAATTTGTTACACCCAAGCAGCCGGTTAGCTTAGCTTAGCAGCCGGTTAGCTTAGCTTAGCTCAAAGACACTGCACTGGCTCTGTGCAAAGGGAACATAATCACCTCTTAAGTTCACCAATTAACACTGAAGTTAATTGTTGGGTGGGGGGTGGTTATGTGTTGGGCTGATGATGAGCTCCAGTTAGCCACTGCGTCCACTAAAGAAATGATCCAGAACATGGACTTAAGTTGATATAAACCTTCTCATCTAACTCCTGGCAAGAAAGCGAATACGTGTTCCCAAAATGTTAAACTATTCCTTTTAATTTACATCTGAAAAGTCACTTTCATTTTGATGTAGAGGAGTCTTGAACAAATTTCACAAGCGCTTATTTCTAGCTAGTTACTGTGTGTTACTGTATCACTGTGTTGCTTCTGTCGTGTTCATTGGCATGAGTTTTCTTCTGGCCACAGAACGAGTGAATGGATGTTTTTTTTTTTATCATTACTTTCGGGTTAGAGTCTGTGAAAACGAGAAGAAAAGTTAAAAAGGGAGTGATCTGTCGTGACCATATCAGATGCATGTGACCTCAAACACGGAAGAATGAGTTCTAGACGGCAGCTGCTGTAATCGTCACTCATCTCTTTGCTGCTTTTTTTATGCTCTACAGCAGCGCCAGTGTTTGATGGGCTATTCTCATATTGTCACGGTCAAGTGAATCTCTGAGAAGAGTATAATAATCTATATTCCAGTTTGCTTATTCCATTGTACGTGCGTGTCGTTATGTGCTGTTGCGGATCGTAGTGGCATGTATTCTATGAACCCCAGAGGAGCTCTGCCTCGGAGTGTGTCAGATGAATCACCTGGTAGGTGGCAGGGGGTTATTACAGAGAGAAAAACACCGAGATATAAAAAAAATCTCGAGGAGATAAAGAAGATTGATGCCTCTCCAGCGGGCACACGTGGGAAAACATGCCAATGACTCCATCACCTTTTAGGTCTTCTCTCTTTCTTGCTCTCCCTGCTCTCTATTACCTTCTCTTGGCTTCCTTCAATCTCAGCCAGCCCACTACTTCTGCACTTCTTTCTCTCCTCTCTTCACCCCTGGCATCTACACTAATAAATCCCATTTAAGCTCTCGTTGCGACCCCTCAATCATCGCCCGCTACCAGCCTAAAATAACGCTGTGGGAACAGAGAGAATGGGGCGAGTTTGCAGGAGCTCCCATGCCGATGTTATTAATTGTTTCTGAGATGAATATCCCATTACAGTCCGACTGAGGAATGGAGATGGAGCGGGGGTTATACCGTGATTAATACTAAGTTCATGCAATGCATGATTAATTCTGAAGTGCGAGTGGGTGTTTAATCAAGGCCACATGTGATATGATCAATTATAGGGTGAAGAAAAAGAGCTGGATGATTAGACTACCTTTCAGTGTGGAACATATGTCACCCGAGGTTTAGTGGGCTCAGTCGTAATGTAGGATTACACTGGTGGTAAAAATGGGGAATGTAGCCATAGAGGCTGGATTACAGAGTTGCTGTGAAAAGATGGGAGGGTTAGGCTTTATTGAGCTCATCCAAGTGTGAGCTGAATGGGCCCTCTACTTTCATACAGGGAGAGCAGTATGAGTGCACCACACGTGAGGACACCTAGTCTATTGTATAAAGTCACCTTCAGTGTGGAGTGTGCAGTGGTAGTACATTTACTAAAGTACTGTACTTAAGAAATAATTTGAGCTACTTGTACTTTACTTTTCTTTTAATGCCACTTTCTACTTCTACTCCACTACATTTCAGAGTCAGCTTTAGTTACTTTACTAATTAATATATGTGCACACAAAACACAAATTTCACTAAATTAAACTACCAAACAATATATAGGCCTCCAAGTACAGCTTAAATGATTAGCCTATGAAACACTTAGTTGATTGATAGAAGTGTTTGGTTCGTTTCCTGTTTCTAAAGGAGGATTTTTCTGCATTGAGAATTTTAACTTTTAATACTTTTAAGTACATTTTTCTTATGGTACTAGCATACGTTTACTTTTGTAACATTTTCAATGCATGACTTTTACTTCTAACGAAGGAATTTTTTTTTTACAGTAGTATTAGTACTTTTACTTAAGTAAAGGACCTGAATACTTCTTCCACCACTAAGAGTGTATCACCTGCCCTTGCTTTTGGTTCCAATTCTCTTTTACATGAAACAATGAATGTTCCTTTAGGCACGGAACTGACTGACAAAGGATGGCCACTGCTTAATGGATAGAACTAAAAAGAGCGGGCGTTAATAAAACCCAGGCGTTGTTGTGAGTTCTATTCTAATACTATTCAAATATAATCTAGACCAGGGGTGGAGTGTGGGCCAAAGTGATACACAGTGGAAATATTATTTTACCTTTTTAAATAATCTGATTAAAAAAAAAAACAGTTTCTGTTCAAGTGCTTGTGGACACATTATTCTGTTGTGGTTCCACTATGACCAATACCGTATTTTTCCTGCCGGTTTCCTGACATGCCCGCGTGCCTTCACCTCAGCTAAAAGTTCAGAGGAGCTGCTAAACATAATTAGTCATAGCAAATTAATGGCGCAGAAAATAACATAGAAGGGACACAGTGCCAGTAGTGACAGTAAGGCTACATGTTTTCTGTACATCCCCAGGTGCAGAATGCAGAATTTTGCAGAAACTATACTATTTTTTCACCCTGCCTGGTGGTTTTTATCCAGTAAATCCAGTGTTTTCTTATTTTGTTGAAATGTCAGAGTCAGTGTCCTCTAGAGCGGCCACTAAACCAACACCGACTTGTTGATGTTAGGAGATAAAAAAAACTTTTCTATTCTGTTCAGAGAAAGTACTGACGTGCTGATTCTGAGGACACGCAGGATATGACATGTACAGTTTCTGAAACATGATGCATCATTAATAATGTGCTGAACACCAAAACACCACAAAATAAGTGGCCATCAGCACATACTGTACGTGTGTAGCCATGTCACTTTTATTTTCAGTTTTGCAGCAGCTGAGGTTGTTGAATTTTTAAATATCTCAGATCATATTGCTTACCATGCTGTAATAATATTTCCACAGAAATTTCTAAATATACAGAAATGTACTGTTTATTCTTAACATGAACGTGTGCACACACATTACCAAGTTTCCAATTTGTATTGAGACTTTGTTCATTGTGTCCCACCTTGTGCCAAAAGCAAACGTTAGATACTGACTTTGATATCCAGTAAAACAAGAGAGGGGTGTTGTATAAAGCAGGAGGTACAACCGGGATAGATCAGTGTTTCCAGGTCAGACTGTTTCCATGTGGTCACTTTTTCTACACCAACCATCAGCTTTGTGCACGGGGAGAACCGCTCATGTGAATGTGCCCTTAATGTGGCCTCTGTAAATGGTTCTGTTGTGCCATGCCAGCTTTCATAAGAGAGCCACAGGGACGCAGCAACATAGCCCAGAGCAGGACGTCATAATTCAGGAGAATAATTGGGGCATTTAAACCAAACCTGGGACTCATCCATGCCAGACAGATACAGGTCAGAGCGGCCTGTCCGCATGGGAAGGAGGAAGGGATGGATGGGTAGTGAAAAGATGGGAGGATGTGACAGGTAGGAGATGAATGGTACAGGAGTAGCTGCGGGAGGAAATAACGTGGCGAGACAGAGAGGAGGAAATTCAAAATAAATGGTACGGTAAAGATCAACATAACATAAAAAATAGAGGTCAACACAGATTAATAAAGAAACGAAGGGAAGGGAAAGAGGCAAGCAACAGAGGTAAAATGAGAGAGAGGGGACTAACCAGGATGTCAATAACAATTATTTCCCTGCTCCATGCGGTGTAACATGATCTGTAGTGTTCTCCTTTTTACAACAATGTGGGGAACAACTGATGGGGACTGAACTTAATGGCCTGATGCTTTAACAATACTACTTTTCAGTTACTTGTTATTACTGTGCAAGAAAAAAAAAAGTACAGAATTAACGTGTTATTAATGTGCTTAGCAGGTAATGCTGGTAGAGGGAGGAGGGGCTGGTTGGAGGTTGAAGGTTTGCTGCTAAATAGGCTAAACAGTAATATAAGTATAAGTAACAGCAAGTAAAACATACCGGCTGTGGTCGAATTGTTGTTGTGAGCTGAAGCGCTGTCTTGCTGACTTTCAACTTCAGATTCTTGAGATAAGTGCTGTATATCTATAAAGTACGTATGTAGGTACAGTACGTGTAGATACAGACCCTATGCCGTAGCCTGACGTGCACCTCTCAAAAAATGTAACTACACGTCGCGGAGATACTAGTCTCTCGTTCTGCCGGAAATTCCGCAGGATGTCACTCTTTTCAGATGTCCGTTTTCGGATGTCCCGCTTTCTTTGTGTTGTAATTTTAAACTCCGGCCGATTTATGAGGACTATGGTTAACTGCTCCGCAGATCTCTGCAGGGTTAGTCTATATTCACGACGTTCCACTACAAGGATTGCTCCGGTGCTGCAGGAAATTCCGCCAGATGCATGTCTTTTTGCCGATGACCATTACCTTACACTTTTTTTGTGTTGGAATTTTAAACTCCGGCCGATTTCTGAGGACTACGGTTAACTGCTCCTCAGATCTCTGCAGGGTAAATCCAGACAGCTAGCTAGACTATCTGTCCAATCTGAGTTTTCTGTCGCATGACCAAAACAACTTTTGAACGAGAAAAGAAAGCACATGGGAGACACTTTGTTTCTTCGTCTACGCCTCCCGTCACTCTCGCACTCGCTCTACCACACACTCCCCAGCATACACACATGCCGGCTCTGCTATTCTCTTAAAGAGATATGCTAGAACGACGTAGACACCAGCTCACAAGTATAAACCTCAGGCCACTAACGTAGGCTAGGGCGTAAGCGTCTGCGTAGATCCTCTGTACAACCATGAATCCGTCTTTAATTAAGCACAAGTCAGCAACGACATTGTACATTCATTCCTTGCTTCAGTTTTAGCCACCATCCACCAAGAGCCACCGAGTTTAATTCATTTAACTTCTCGAGAATAGCCATGTCAAGATTTTACAGTTTAAAATATGACATCACAATGTCATCTTACAGTGAAATCCTAGAGTGATCCAAGCACACCTTGTGGGTACTCCCTATTGTAGTAGCACACACAAGTGGTGGCCTTTTGCAAACTGCGGCAATATACTTTTTGTCATATTGAGTATGGTTATTTCATTTTGGTTTGTAATCTTATGTTAGTTTTGAGAATGTGTGTTTCAGCTCAGTTTAGCAATCTTGCTGACATGAAGCAGACTGTTAAGTTACTTAAATATTAAATGTAATTATAAACAGTTATAGATAAAAAAGAGGTTTAGTTGATAATAACTAACTTAACTTGAACTTCAGCAATGGTGCTGATGTAAATCATTGAGTTCTACTGTACATGTTCACCAGATACATCTTTAACTACTGTATCTTAAAAATCTAATTGGAGCATTTAGGGAAAGAGACGGGGCTGAGGAACAATCAGTTCAACATACAGTCGTGAACAAATTAGGACACCCATGCTAAAGTTGACTAAAAAGAGGAATACAAAAATCATCTTTAGGAAATTGATCTTAATGCCTTAATTAAAAAAATGAGGAAAAATCCAATCTTTAAGGACACCAATTTTCTTTGTGAATGAATAATGTATCGTAAATAAATAAATGTTCTTCCTTAAAATACAGGGGGCATAAGTAAGTACACCCCTATGTTAAATTCCCATAGAGGCAGGCAGATTCTTATTTTTAAAGGCCAGTTATTTCATGGATCCAGGATACTATGCATCCTGATAAAGTTCCCTTGGCCTTTGGAATTAAAATAGCCCCACATCATCACATACCCTTCACCATACCTAGAGATTGGCATGGTTTTATTTCAGTTAGCCTAATAGCTGGTTTGATTTGCATTGAGAGATGATTTTATGGAAAGTACCCCATGCCAATCTCTAGGTATGGTGAAGGGTATGTGATGATGTGGGGCTATTTTAATTAACATAGGGGTGTACTTACTTATGCCCCCTGTATTTTAAGGAAGAACATTTATTTATTTACGCTACATTATTCATTCACAAAAAAAATTGGTGTCCTTAAAGATTGGATTTTTCCTCATTTTTTTAATTAAGGCATTAAGATCACTTTCCGAAAGATGATTTTTTTATTCCTCGTTTTAGTCAACTTTAGCATGGGTGTCCTAATTTTTTCACATGACTGTATATACATGAATGACCTTGTTTCACTTTTCCACCTTGCTACCCTGCAGTGATGTGAAGAAATCTCATGTTACCTACCTGTAACCTATTTAATAGAATCAGTTACCCCGACTCTACCAACGACATCCTGCCCTTGTTGTGTATATTTTCAATAATTCAGGTGAGACAACAGAGCCTGTTAAAGACAATGAGAATTTGCAAGAGACAAAAAAAAAGAACCCCACACGCGGGGATTCTTACATGGGTTTGAGAGACGGCTGCCTTATGGACTGTGCCTTAGCAGTCCCAGACCACAAACCATGGCCATCTGGCAAGTAAGGCAGGCTAAGGCAAACTTTCTAAGTGGATCTCAATCTCTAGTACAGTAGCCTCTACCCCTTTCTTTCTGTCACACACACATAGAAACCCACTTCACCCAGCAATGCTCCATATCTTTGGGCTTTGTGCTTGCAATGCTAGCCATTCTTGGCTCCATACAAGGGGAACTAGCCATATTCATTTCTGCTCTGTAAAAGCAACATAAAATATCCAATAAACCAGTTCCTTTTATAATAATTCACTTCAAACACCAAGTTTTCTTGACTGTATTCCCAGCACGCTCATCTTACAAGTTTCCATCTTGAATTGTTAAGGCTGAGCCAATTTTGAGTCATTTTTTATTTTTTACTTTAAGATTTTAAACTCCTGCTGAGGTATCTCCACCTACTGTGTTTATCCACGCGTGGCTGCCAAAGCATTTCATTCACTCTGCTGTAATTTGTCAAACCAGTATGAATTTCAAAAGGAAGGAACACAAAGCAACACAAAGAAAATAACACTGTTAAAAACTGTATTTTAATCAAGATTATGTCTAAAACGATTAAGCTCCATTCAATCCAGCTTCACCTAGTTATCCTTTGCCTTCATTATGTCCCTCTGTGCCTATTATTGTGTGGGTTCCTCTCAGAAAGCAGGTAATTTAGTTCAAAGGGAAACACAAAAGAACTCAAGTGAAAGAAACTCGTGTAATAGCTGTATCTCCACTTTGAGTGTCAGTCAGTGGCTTATGCAACTTCAATGGAAAATTAAAAGCTTATTGTAATGTAATATGCCTTTTAGGGGATAATTTAGGATTACTTATCCTTATCTGGGCCTTAAATCATTATCAACTCTCACTGCCATAGTTCACAAAAAGTAGGATAGACAATGAGGTAATCAAATTCCTATAATGGAGTGCAAAAACAAAGCCATCTCGACCGCAAACCCTCTGCTTGCCATGATCACCGCTCTGTCACAGTGAATGAAAGAAGGTAAACACAATGAGTGTGTAAAACAATCTCCTATTTAGTAATGAGAAACCATCACTTGTATCATGAAGTAAATTAAAGAAAATAAACACAGTTGCAGCGGGCAATATAATTAAAGCATGATGTAGCCGGAGTTCACATACGATACATCCATCTACTGCACTGTAGTACTGCGGTGGTGTTAACAATGGGTGACAAGAAAGGTATATTAATCAAATAAATCCAGTGTATGAGTCTACAGCCATGTTAGCAGCTCTGTGAGGCTGTACCTGGGGATAAAATGTTCACATCAGCATGCCCTCATGCTCACAATGACAATGGCCCTGTTCACACCTGGCATTAACATGTGTCTTGGGTGATCCAAACACAAGTGGACAGCTCTAAGTAAGTCAGTTCACACCTGGCAGTAGAATGCGTCTCCTCATGTGTCTCAAGTGACGACTTGTGAGCCCATCTCACTTCCCCACACTATATGCAAATAACCACGTACATAATTTCCGTTTGCGAAGACCGAATGTGTTGTTTTTAACTGGCAGCTATGCACTTTTGTGCCTAGTCTACCGGAAATTAAAAGGAAAAAAAAAGAAATCCAAACAATACAGACGGCTTGCCGTGTTCCAGAGAGACCTGTCTTGAGCAAAGCCAGCATACGAGATTAGAGAACGCTATGCTTACACTTACGCAGAGGACCTTCGTTAAGTAAGCTGTTAGTCTATATCCACGACGTTCCACTTCCAGGATTGCTCCGTTGCTGACGGAAATTCCGCTGGATTTCAATCTTTTCGGTTGGATGTCCGTTACCTTCCGCTTTCTTTGTGTTGTAATTTTAAACTCCGGTCGATTTATGAGTACTATGGTTAACTGCTCCTCAGATCTCTGCAGGGTAAATCCAGACAGCTAGCTAGACTATCTGTCCAATCTGAGTTTTCTGTTGCACGACTAAAACAAACCTTTGAGCGTACACATGTTCCACCAAAACAAGTTCCTTCCTGATGCTATTTTGCAACAACACTGTGGCTCTGCCCGGTACTTAGTGCCACACATGACGATTGTGATTGGTTAAAGAAATGCCAATAAACCAGAGCATGTTTTTCACCCATCCTGGCATGCTGTGTGGACTAGCCAGACCCTCCTCCGCAGCACAGTGGAGGAAGGTTTGGCAAAGCGAGACTAGTAAGCGGTTAATCAATGTAGCTCAGGACACCATTCACACACACATTGCTAAAAGAATGTGGCCATATGCGGTCCAGACCACCTCTGAATGTGGTCTGAGTGATCGGATCTCAATGCATCCTCAATGCGTCTTGGGAGAAATCACACCTGTACTTAGAGCTGTCCATTTGTGATCGGATCAGCCAAGACACATTGTTACAGGAACGACTTCAAATGGCTCTTAAGATGTCTAGAATTCCCTAACATAAAGGCCACAGTCAAAGGTGCTCAAAAGTCAAATGTCTCTTCAGTTTTGAGAGCTACACACATCGGTGATTCTGCGATAAGAGTCTCAATCTTCTTATCAATTCTTTTTGGTCATAAACCAAAGTATTGGACAAATTGAAAATTTTACCTGATGATGGTGCTATATAAAAAGTCAAACGATAACCACAGTTATTACAATTCATCACTTACGGAACATGAATGTCAGTAGCAAAATTCATGGCAATCCCTCCAGTAGGCTACTTGTTGCCACAATCTACACCAAAAATGTTCAACCTGCTGGTGGCCCTGGAAGAATGTTGAGATATTTTACGTGAATCTTTGACCTGCTGGTGGTGCTGCAGGAAAAATCAGGGGATCACCAAAGTTCTTAGGAATCATCCTCTGAATATCTGTACCAAAGTTCGTGGCAGTCCATCTAGTAGTAGTAGAAGACAGTTTACTCAAAACCATGTCGATGTTGGTACTAGAAGAAATCTGTTTATCACAGTTATCTCTTCTCAACCTTCTTTCATTTAAGTTCTAAAACATCTCTGCGTGTGTGATTTCTTCATCACGACCCTTATCATCTTTACTGACCTTTTTTTCTCTTATTGCACAGTGAGTGATTATCGGGTCAGTTATGGGTTAGTTCCTGCATTTACCGCCCAAGATTACCAGTAGAATGTAATTATACAGAGGTGAGGTATATGGAGGGGCTGGGGTTAATGGTCTATATGGGCATGGACTGATATGTATATATATGTGTGTGTGGGTGTGGTGCTTTGTCTATTATATGGCCACAGACGGTGAACACTGAGTGACAGTCTCTGTTCAACCCACAATCTAGAGTGCTCTCCCAGAGGCCTAGCCTTTGGCGATGGTCTATTAGCAACCATTATCAGCAATTACATAACACACTTCAGATGTTATCAATAGAACATCTTGCTGTTTTCTATAGCAGGACCTATTGAACATCTAGGATGCCCCTGAGCAAGATACGTAACCTCCTTGCTACTCCAGTGATGCTGCTGATTGGCCAACAGGAAAAGGAAATGGATCTCTCGGGTGCATCATTGAGTGAGACACGAGAAAGGGACAATATGTCTTTGATTCCATCTTTTTCAAAATATATATGTTGGTTATTTTGCAGTAAAGTGTTGACAATTATTAAATAAATACCATCAACAATACTCATGAATAAATGATCAGATATTGGAA
The DNA here is from genome assembly GCF_008315115.2 of Sander lucioperca. Lineage (NCBI taxonomy): Eukaryota > Metazoa > Chordata > Actinopteri > Perciformes > Percidae > Sander > Sander lucioperca. Next base: position 15,673,743 of record NC_050192.1, on the reverse strand, counting down.
TTCAATTTAGAGGGATCCATTAAGCAGTAAGGCTTTAACAGGAAGACAGTCAGCAGCTGGAGGAATTTCTACAGATATGGCCTATTCTGGTTTGATTCCTATGCTTAAATAGTTGTAGACAAGCTAGTCATTACCATGTTAATGTGAGTCTGGTTTGGGACTTTTATACTGGGGTTCTAGGTAACACTAGCAGTAAGAAGCAATTGTGTGTGTATGGATGTGGAACTAGAGAAAATGAACGAGTACTAGCTAGCCCAATTTGGATAATGGATAAGCTCTCTTAGACTTAAACTTTGTTTACCTCAGCATTTTTAGATAGCGACGTGGTTCTAGGGTTGGCAATGTTGACCAGTCACACAGTCCACTCCTTTGGTTTAGACTGAAATATCTCAACCTTTATTGGAAAGATGTCCATGAATATTTGGATGAATCCTACAGACTTTGGTGATCCCCTGACTTTTTCGTTAGCAATATGCTACTAGTGGGTCAAATATTTCACTTATCCAGTGACATATACAGTATATTGGCACTATCTTTTATGCAGACAATCATGGTCCGCAGAGGATGAATCCTACAGACTTTGGTGATCCCATGACTTTTCCTCTAGCACCCCCATGAGGTTGACATTTGTGGTTTCAAGAGAAATGTCCCAATTATTAAATAGACTGCTGTAAAGTTTGGTACAAACATTCATGTCATGAATAGTGATAGATAGATAGATAGATAGATAGATAGATAGATAGATATATAGATAAGTAGATGGACTGGGAAATCTCTGTGTTACAGCAGAAATAACTGGTTCATGACCAAATGCTAAGGACATTCCCCAGTATCAGCTGTGTTATGTGTTTAGTGCTAATTAGCACATGTTAGCATGCTAAAACCCTATACTCAGGTAAACATGGTAAACATTATACCTGCTGAATATCAGCACTTTAGCATTGTCATTGTGAGCATGTTAGCATGCTGAGGTTAGCATTTAGCTCAAAGTATTACTGTGCCTACGTACAGCCTCACAATCACATGGCTGTAGAGTTTTAGCCATGTTTCTCTACACCGGAGCTTTTCTTTGACTTCTAAGCACTGCAGCATCACATCATCGCTGACCTTAGTTGAAAAGGTAAGTATAACCATGCTGGTTAAAAAAGTGAAATTAATTATAATATGACAGAGAGGAAAAGCAAAATGACAAAAAACAGCAGACAAAAAAAGATGGATATATTTGGCAAGGCGGACAGAAATGGAGATATAAAGTTCGGTAAAAGCTCCATCATCTCAGCTTTCTGTGAAAATGTTATGACACAGAAGATTCAGAGACAGCTTTATTCTGTTTCTGTTTGGGTGCAGGAGCTCAGCAAAGACAATGAAAGCAATACAGTCAATCATTTGTGTATTCCCCCCTAGGTGCAGACATCTGTAAAAACCGGATTTCCTTAATTGTGTTTACACTAGTGTAACAGCCCTCTGAGGAACAGTAAATGTATCTCTTTGCTAAAACACACAATCACAAATCTATTGTAATGCCTGACTACACATACTGTGAATTAGATCGATGGCTCTGATGTACTGTACCACATTACTTAACATGCAGATTAAATTCACGTGGAGATTTTCACTGAAAGTGAGTGTTTTAGGTCAATATCTCGGGGGATATTTTTTTGACGTGGAAGAGAGGGAGATGCATCAAAAAATCATTCTGAATGGATGACTCATCGAATTTGCCTAAAGTAATTTTGTACTACTCAGCTAAATGGATCAAAGGGGGAAATTCAGCAGGCAAGGGAAGTGTCTCTTTCCCACTGTTACAACCAACTAGCAGATGAATGGAGTACTTCATGGTTACCTTACAGCAATTTATGTCAGTCAGTGGATGGTAAATCCATGTGAAATGGCTCCATGGGTGACAAAAAATAAAGATAAAATGTGATAGAAATGAGTTCTAATGTAAAAGAAAAGCAGTAAAGCAACTTGTTG